>NC_056739.1:802073243-802118243 GCF_019279795.1 Protopterus annectens | reverse complement strand
CTTGGGTGGCGTAAGCCAGGGTACCATTTTGGCTAGGCTTATATAGGCCCTAGGGCCAATAGCCTAGTACCTACCTATGAACCTATGTGACCTATAACCTGTACAATTCAACTGAAAAACAAACAAATCTGTTAGGGGAAAAATATAAAAATAAAAAACATACAATAAGCTGGTTGCTTAACTGTGCACACCCTTAGACTAATACCTTGCTGATGCACCTTTTGATTTAATTATAGCATTCAGTTTTTTTGGGTACACACCTGCCATCAAATAAAGAGACTCTGATAAACCCCAAATAAAGTTCATCTGTCCTCGTAGGATTATCCTGACATTTACTCAGTTGCCTGCTACAGCAAAAGTCATGGTTCACAGAGAGCTTACAAAGCATCAAAGGGATCTCATTGTTGAAAGGTATCAGTCAGGAGAAGGATACAAAAATTTTTCCAGAGTATTGGATATGCCATGGAACACAGTGAAGACAGTCATCAAAAAGTGAAGAAAATATGGGAGAACAGTGATGTTGCAAAGAACATCCCTCCAAAATTGATGAAAAGACAAGATTAAACCTGGTCAGGGAGGCTGCCAAGAGACCTACAGTAACATTGAAGGAGCTGCAGGAATCTCTGGCAAGTACTGGTTGTGTACTACATGTGAGAACAATCTCACGTATTCTCCATATCTCTGGGCTATGGGGTAGACAAAAGCCTTTTCTTACACAGAAAAACATCCAGGCCCAACTAAAGTTTGCAAAACAATACATCAAGTCTCCCAAAAGCATGTGGGAAAATGTGTTATGGTCTGATGAGACCAAGGCTGAACTTTTTGGCCACAATTCCAAAAGGTATAGTTGGCACGAATACAACACTTTGCATCACCAAAAGAACACCATCCCCACGGTGAAGCATGGTGGTGGCAGTATCATGATTTGGGATTGCTTTTCTTCAGCTGGAACTGGGAAATTAGTCAAGGTGGTGGGAATTATGAACACTTCCAAATACCAGTCACTTTTGGCCCAAAACTTTCAAGCATCTGCTAGAAAGCTGAAGATGAAGAGGACTTCCACCTTTCAACATGACAATAACCACAAACATACATCCAAATATACAAAAGAATGGCTTCACCAGAAGAAAATTAAAGTTTTGGAATGGCCCAGCCAGAGCCCAGACCTAAATCCAATAGAAAATCTATGGGGTGACCTGAAGAGGGCTGTGCACAAAAGATGCCCACACAATCTGACAGATTTGGAGCACTTTTGCAAGGAAGAGTGGGCAAATATTGCCAAGTCAAGATGTACCATGCTGATAGACTCCTTCCCAAGAAGACTGAATGTTGTAATCAAATCAAAAGGTGCTTCAACAAAGTATTAGTTTAAGGTTGTGCACACACAACAAAGTATTAGTTTAAGGGTGTGCACACTTATGCAACCAGCTTATTGTACTTTTTTTTGTATTTTTTTGTATTTTTTCCCCTAACAGATTTGTTTGTTTTTCAATTGAATTGTACAGGTTATAGGTCACGTTAAAGGTGGGAAAAGTTTTGAAATGATTTATTGTGATCTCATTTTTTTATATCACAAAAACCTAGAATTTTAACAGAGGTGTGTACACTTTTTATATTCACTGTGTGTGATGTCGAATTTCTGAAACATCGAATTTCATTTGGTCGAGACCATATAATAGAAGTTTCGGAATCTCAACGTTCTGAAATAAATCCAAAAAAACCCCCAACTTTCTCAATGTTATGAAGGATGGCAAGCCCCCCTGTACCCCATACCCCACTACTTCAATATACCAACTCCAATATCACACTAGAGTGAGGAAAAGGACACACTGCTAACTTGTATACAATGTGTATGTACTGTTTTCTATGATAGCTAGTTATCTATATATAACCTTGGAAGTTCCGCAGTACTTCTAAGATGGTGCCATGTGCATAATGCTCTTTTAGTGTTTTGCTGTTTGTTTTGGGTTATAGTTCTAATTTACTGTTACATGTTTCTACTTTACTTAATCTCAGTTTTTTGTGTTTTGTACACTTATTTTCTATCTTTTTGCTTTACTTAATCCTGTTCACAGTATTTGTATCTTTGATCTGTTACTCTTTTGACCTCTGCTGAGCCCATGACTGTGATTTTATTTTATTTTTAATTTATGAAAGGGATGCACCAAATCACTGATTTGCAAGAGGAAATTGCTGAACTAATCCAGAGCTTTATCTAGTGAGCAGAGTATAAGCAGAGGAATGTCTATATTGGACCCCAGCTAACTGCATGTCTCCTAGCTAAAGATTACATATTGTCTAATAGCAAGAGCTGAGAAAATAGTATAGATGTTTAGGCATGAATCAGGTGATAAAATCTTCCACATGACTACTCAAAGCATATGCCCCAATGTTTTTATTTATTTTACATTTGTTGACCGGGTTTGTCCATCTGAGCTTGATAGCCCTTTTTCAGCGGAGGCCCAAGGAGAAAAGCTCCAAATAACACAAGTTAGTATTTATATAGGTAATGACAGTAATAAAGTATATAGCATTTATGATATGTACAGAAAAAACACATTCAGATATGTACAGCAAAATGCATTTTTGCAGATAGAAAACATTCATAATATAATATGTACAATAGTCAGAGGTTATGAATGTTAAGTAAAAAACAAAGTCAGCAGTACAGACAAAAAATTACAATACTTGCAGTGTTTAAACTATACATGGCCTAGGTATTTGTTTAGTAGATGCTTAGGGATTACTGTAGCTCAGGAAGATACAGAAGGAAGGGTAACAGTAGCGTGTTTGTTTTTAGCGTTTAATCTAATAATATAAAAAATAATAATAATAATAAAACATTCATAAGCATATAAAATATATAAATAATATAATTATCATGCACATATATATGGTTATACAGTTAGATAGATGTTCCTTAAATCAAAACATATGACATGATTGAGATAATACATGTGCACTAATCAATTAAGTGGTTCGATTTAATACATGCATTTACGATTAAAGTAATAATAATTTTTATTGTATGCTTTATTTTGTATACTTTTGTATATTAGATGCAGAATGTGCTTGTAGTTAATATGAAATGGGTTGCTGCATATGCACTTTCACTCTTTATGAAGTTGTAGATACTACGCATGAGATCTTAACATTGTAGTGTTATGGGCCTATATATAAGTTGGATGTGTATTAATGATACCCTTTCTTGACATTGATGTGTTTTAAACATATGTTTATTATAGTTTAGAATGTATCTACTGAATTAGTTTAGAATGTGTGTATGCCAAGATGGACTGAATGACGTAAAGTCAAGATACGTTTTATATATTTTTATATGTTTATGAATGTTTTATTATTATTATTATTTTTTATATTATTAGATTAAAATGTAAATGCATATGTAGTTAATATGCATTGGGAGGTGTGGGGTCATTTAAGAACAAGTTTCTATGGTGTACTGATTCTCACAATGCTTTCAACATGCTGGAGATGTGAGTATAACGTATGAGTGAGAAAAGGGTAGTGTGATTTGTTTAATATATGCTTAATATGCAACATTGCTGCATAATTTTGATATCCATATGTTTTAAATATATGTATTGCAGTTTCAAATGTCTATATGGGTAAGATGGATTGCACCATTGAGTGGGATAATGTTGAATTATGTCTCTTTAAGTTAACATCTACGTCCATGAAGGGACGTCAGAGACATGAGCACAATGTATGAAGAAGTGGGCACATTAAATTGAGTGAAAGGTGTAGCGAGTTATCATGATTTATGAACTTAAAAAGTGAGTATAAAATGCTGTTTTTAAAATTATGTTGTATATGGTCTGAGGAAGCCACCGGGATGGTGGTGAAAGTGCTTACCTGGTTCTACTTGTTATAAAGAATTTTATGAGTGTTAAGCCATACTTCATACAACCGTTTTTTTATTTATATATATATATATATATATATATACATATATGTGTGTGTGTGTGTGTGTGTGTGTGTGTGTGTGTGTCTGTTTATATAAGTTTATGTCAAACGTTGGAAGCATCAAAACGTCAAACACCTGACATAGCATTAAAAGTGTTCGAATCACAAAGATTTGAATACATAAAAAATCAAATCACACAGACTCAAAAAAATAAAATCTTTTTTTTTTTTGCTGGGTAGTAAGCCACCATACACCCAGAACTGAATCACTTATTTTTATTTATTTTACATTTCTTTACCAGGAATGTCTGACTGGATGCAGGTCCTTTTTCAGGGAAGGACTGGGGAGAAAATATCCACATTTACATAACAAATTATAGAACAATGTATAATAATAATTTGACATAATACAGAAGTAATTCAAAAGAATAGTAAGTAATACAAAAATAGTAGCAAGTAGTACAAAATAATGCAAGAGAGTACAATGCTGTACAACGAGAGTGAACGACTAATTACATGAAGAGGTAGTAGTAAATTTGCAATCACTATGTCGTGGATAACATTTCACATATTGAAAAATAACTGTGAGGTTATTATAATTCTATACTCTATTGATCTGTGATGTAAGCAGGCAGTGGAAATAGAGAGAGTATGTAAAACACAGTTGGAGAAAGAGAGAATGCATAAATGATTGCACAGGAGAGATGGTTGCGCCCTTATATAATACAGTGGACTTTTCCAGTTTAAGAGGCCTAGTGAAGACATTCAAGAGGGGTTGTTAGCTACTGAGGAAGGGAAATTGGGCTGCCCTATAGGTTTACAGGGACAATCATAGTCAAATGGGGCCCTAGGTAGGGTAATGGATCAGCCCCCCCACCCGTAGCCATTCGTGTCCCATTACTTGGATATTTCTCAATGCCATAAACCCTGTTCATACCTGTCAGTGTGCATACTGTTTTTTCTTTACATCTTTAATGATTACATATATTTGGATTTAATTTAAAACTCTTATTTCAAATTTTATACCATAAACTCTCTTATATGTTTGCTAAACAAAACAATACAGTCTCACAATAAAAATAGACTTAGTATGAACAGTAAAATTCTCTGCTCTTGAAACTCATATTCATTGAAATGGCATTGAAACCCACATTCAACGAAAACCCGTCTGTTCAATGGTGGATTAAGTTCAGCTTTGGGCTGTTTTCAAACCATAGGCCCCTTGCAAACATTTAGGACCATGCACATATACATGTGCTCGTTGAGTCATCTTCTAGTTTGTATTAAACTACATTCTTTGCATGATACAGCAGCACTTGGAGTGCATTTTAAATTTGTAATTTTGAACATTTTTCCACTAAGTGATGAAACAAAACATATGAACCAACAGTGATAAAACTTCCCATTTCAGAACGTTTCAACCATAAAAGGCCCCTCAAACTTCTGTCATTACTGTCCACCAATGTCAGTCAATATGCACAATCTCTGCAGAAGTAAAAGTCATCTGAATAATTCCACATTAAAGAGATCTGTAACTAATGAAGAGGATGCTACTAGCAGACAACTTTATATTTCAGTGTTTCATCTACAAAGTCAGTGCCTGCGGTCCTTGAAAAATAAATTACAAAGCAAAATAGCCATTATTTTCTATGGCCAATGTAAGTACCTAACACTGCCCACTCAGAAAATATAGCTCTGCTCCCCTAAATTCTTTATCCTATCTGCTGTTCACCATACAACCAGATGTTGGGATTATCCCTTGTGAATTTGTGGGAATGGATCTGACGTTATCAGTGCACATATTGTCCTTAGAACACCATAACAGTGCAAGTTTCTCAATGACATCCTACTGAAATGGAATGGGAATGAGAGTGCGTTGAACCTTTTTTGGGGTGCGCCCTAATACTTCTCACAGTGCTACGCTCTGGGCCTGGATAACAAGTATGCATTTCTGGTTTGTATGTCATCAGATGGCAAGTTATGGACTGAGGTTCCATGTAGATGCATAAAGCGCAAAACAGTTTTATATACTTACATTTGCCATACAAATGTGTCCAAGTAAATCTTCCTAAATCACTTTATAACTCATGGAGCTAACTGCTTGGACTGCTAATTGTGATTATTCTGTTTATAACTTTTGTCCAATGCAGTTGGCTAAACAGTGAGATCTCATGACAAGATAAAATCTATGAAGCGTTGTTGATTACAGGCATATTAAATATCTACCATCCTATTTATGATCACATTTCAAACTCTATTTTTAATAATAATGCATTACAAAGGTCTTCAGGTCTCATCTTAAACATTGCATATCACAATGGGTTAATCTTTGGGAACAGAAAAACAGTGAGCAAATATTTGAGATACTTTCAATACAAACAGAAGTAATATCAAATGAATCTTTTACTGTGGGCATTGCTCTTGTAAACATACTTGATAAATACAAAGTCTATATATCCATACAAATCCATGATATAGCAGTTCATTAAACCACTGTATGCACAGTCAGTGTTGTGTAACTGTGGCATTGAATATGATGAAAAGAAAACCAATGTGCTATTAGTACATTTTACTATGACTTGCAGTGGGTACGGCAGCAAACAATTTGGATTTATTGTGACAAAAAAAAGCTGCTGCAATCTCCGTAAGGATGAAATAACAAATACTTATATGTCAGGAACAGGAAATAACTGCAGATTAAATGGGTTAGGTCCTACTGATATAAATTAGCTTTATGAATTAAATCAATTCTTAAGACATTATATTTAGGATGGTTGTGTAAGGAGTAATGTTTGGTAGGGCATTCTTGGTTAGATGAGTTTTGATTGATGTAACCTTTGAATCCATATTTCAACTGGGCTGTACCTTCTTCCTTTAGGTGGAGTCTGTATTTGCCATCAAACCCTGCAATAAACCATGCATTTAAGCTCCTCCCTCTATCAGAGATCCCATTAGTTTGCAGTTCAATTATTCATACATTCTCAGGTTTCTTGCTTCCTAATATTTACAGTTCAGTGTTGTGAAAAAACTAGAACCTGTTCCAGCACAAAAAAGCAAAAGCATAGACACTACCTTGAATATGATACCAGTCAGTCAAAGAGCAAGTACACACACACACACACACACACACACACACACACACACACACACACACACACAGACACTACTAAGGACAGATTCTGCGTGCATCCTTAAAGAAGAAATGTAACGCACAGAATGCATTCTTAATGAAGAAATGCAAGTTAGTGGGCCCCCCTCCCTGGCTAGTGGGCCCTAGGTGGCTGCCTTGGTTGACTAGTGCTGGATCTTGCTCTGCCTGCATCACAACATTCCCTTCTAATTATGTATACCAATTCCAAGATCGCATTACAGTGGGGAAAAGGTATCTTCCTGATTCCCACTGTACTGCGATCTTGAGCACAGAAGTAGCAGCACCATTAGAAAAGTTAATTTTCAGACATTGCAGTAGCTCATTCAAGCACTTGGACACTTCAGATTTCAATCACTTGAATGGAACCCATATATCTATCTTTATAAATATATATTAAAGTAACAGACAAAGTAGAGGAAAGAAAGGAGGGGGGGTATCCATATTCATCAAGGACATCCACACCTCAAGACTGGTTGCAACGCACGATGCATCGGAGACCATCCAGGTGCAATTAACCATAAAACAAGACTGCTCTGCAAATTGTAGCATGTTACAGGCCACCCTCACAAACTAAGGAACCTCACATGGCCTTCCTGAAAACACTAGAGGGGATAAATGTATCACCAAACACCATCATACTAGGTGACTTCAATTACCCTAATATAGACTGGGAACACTACTCAAGCCCAAACACCCTAGCCCAAAAGTTCCTGGAATTCATAAACTCAAATGCCATGGAACAACTAGTCACCATCCCCACAAGAGGAGAAAACATACTTGATCTCATCATCACGAACATAGGAGAACAATGTTCAACACCGAGTATACCCCTCACTGGTGAGATCAGATCAAGCCGCTGAATCACTTACAAATGCCTTCTACCAGCACCTGCAGGACTGCATGGATAAGGCAATCCCAAGCAAAACAAAGACTCTTTGTACCAAAGGCAAGCGTCAAGTCTGGTGGACCCCAGCCATAAACAAACTCTACAACAAAAGGAGGAAGCTACTACAAGATAGAGCAAAATCCTTAAAAGGTAAGACACCCTTGATCACTATAAGTAAAAACTAAGAGCTCTCATAAAATCATCCAAAGCAAATTTTGAGAGAAAAATAGCTAAAGACTCAAAAGACAATCATAAGGCCTTCTTTAGCTATGTTAGAAACCTGGGAGGAACCTCCCAGATATGCTCAGAACTAGTTCAAAATGATGTGAAGATTACTGATCCTACAGACATTGCCAACATACTGGCTGACAGGTTCAGTGCAAACTTCTCCCCTCCCCAAAGGAGATATCTATACCAGCGATTGCAGCCCCCAAACATCTCCAGCCCAAGTGAGAACTGCTCTCTCCAAAGCAAAAACACAGCATCCATGGGACCTGATGGTGTCCCCGGCTGTGTGCTCCACCGAACTCAACTTGAATTAAACCCACAGCTAGGACAGCTGTTTAATCATAGTCTTACCTCTGGATACGTACCCAGGAGTGGCGCACTGCAACTGTGGTCCCACTTCACAAAGGCGGTGCAAGCCTTATCTGCAAAGCCATGGAGAGGATCATAATGGACCTCATAAATAAAGACATAGGGAATTTGCAGACTTTGGATCCATCCCAGTTTGGCTTTGTCAAAGGCAGATCATGCCTTCTAAACTTGGTTGACTTTTTAAACAGTCACCAAAGCCATTGATGAGGAAAGGCAGTCCATACAGCCTACCTCGATCTGGCGAAGGCTCGAAGCCTGATACAATACCGCTCGGGTATCATTGAAAAACTCATCAGCTTAAATGTTAACCCGTACATCACAAGATGGGTTGCAAACTGGCTGAGTGACAGAACCCACAGGGTCAGAGTTGCTGGCGCCATGTCAGACTCAAAGCCTGTCACAAGTGGTGTACCACAGGGCTCAGTCCTGGGCCCACTCTTGATTGGCATATACTTTTCAGTACAAGCAAACACAGGAGGGTTATGGCTGACAAAGTTTGCAGATGACTGCAAACTGGCCATAGTAGAAAACACATCTGACACAGATATCCTTCAGAAGGGTCTCACAGAACGGATAACTGGTGCCAGAGCCATGGCCTAAAGTTAAATGCCAAAATGCATAGTCATACCCTTGGAAAAACAAGGTTACCCTAGCTACCAAATAGGTGGCAATCCACTGAGCATAGAAGAAGTTATCAGGGCGTGGGGACCCAGGTTGATAGTAGTCTGTCATTCGACACCCATGTAGCTAAAGTAGTTAGGAAGACCTTCTACATTGCCCACCTTATCATGAAGGGATTCTCATCTAGATCAAGTCATAGTCTCCCTATACTCATCACTCATCAGACCAATGATTGAGTACAATGCCCCATTGAATGTATCTGACCCGACACTTGCAGCAGCTGGAGAGGCCACAAAGTTCCTCACCAAAAGGATAAAGGGTCTCAAACATCTGTCTATGCTGCCCGACTGAAAGAACTCCAGCTCTATTCAGTCTCAGAGGTGACCTTTGCCTAACATACAAGGCCATGTCAAACCCAGATTTGATGAATATGCTTCACCTCAAAAATCTAGATCTGTCAGAGCCACGGAGACTTAAACCTCGACATGGCTATTAATAGGACACGCTGGAGGATAGATTCATCACCCAAGACTCCCCTAGCTGTGGAATTATGTGAGGCAGAGCACCTCGCTGGCCTTGTTCAAGAAATCTTGACCAATGGATGGGAGATTGCAGATATACCCCAGGGATTTACCTCCAGTGTCTGCTCAACAGAGGCACAGCAAAATAATGGGTATAGTTCCCCATACTAAAGGGAGGGCGTATTAAAACTATGGGCTAGGCTTGTAAATGCCCTCGGGCAGATAGCCTAGTATGAACCTATGAACCTATGAACATATATTTATTTTATTTATTTATTTAATTAATTTATATATATATATATATATATATATATATATATATATATATATATACACACACACACACACACACACACACACACACACACACACACACACACACACATCCATTCATTCACAACCCCTTTTCCCATTTTTGCATATAACATCAGGGTACCACTTCAACAGTGACAATTTATTTTATTTATTTATTTTACATTTGTTGACCGGGATAGTCCGTCTGGATTACATGTCCATTTTCAGCGGAGGCCCGGGGAGAAAAGCTCCACAGTGACAGTAATTAATACATAAAGATCATACAAAAGAAAAAATACACAAACATGATTACACTCATACAAAAGAAGAGATACAGTAAGGTGTTAATTATACTAAAAAATAAACATTAAAAGTGTAAAAATATTATACAATAATGAGTATACAAAAAATCAACACAGTTTCCAGTGTACTAATTCTCCTATTGAGAACTAAACTTCTTTAGTTAAGAGGAGATGAGAAAAAGGAAAAATAGGGGGGGGGGCATGGGAGAAGATCTATACAAAATGGAGAAAGGATTAGTCAGGATTGGAGCACTGACAGAGCCAGTTTGTCCTTAAATGGAGATGTAATTTTTTGAAAGAATTTAAAGAGGAGATACAGGAGAGGCTAGGAGGGAGAATTCCATATTTTTCCAATGGTATTGGTAGAGTGTGAGTCAGCTACTACAAGCTTTGATTGTTTGAACTAGGAGTTTGTTTGAGGAACGCAAACTACTGAGATTATTGTAGGGTTTGATTAAGTTATTCAGAGCTGGTGTTTTCAGGTTGGTTCAGGATTTTAAATGCTTCTATAAGTTGGGTCTGTTTTAGAAGGTTAGGGTATTCAATCCAATCTAGGTTTCTTAGGTTAATACAGTGATGTGTTCTGTAAGGCATTCCTGTGGCAAATCTAGCAATATGATTATAGCAGCGTGCTAATTTATTTAGTTCAGATGTGTTGAGGTTAGTGAGGCATACAGGAGGGTGGAGAGAAGATGTGAGCGGGCCAGTGTCACTTTTGCTATAGGAGTTAGAAATGATTTGATCCGGTATAATGATCCTAGTTTTTTGTTAATGGTTTTAATAGTCTGGTTAATATGAATATCAAATTTGAGTTTGTTATCTATGGAGACTCCTAGTAGTTTGGTATAGGGGTCTGGGGAGATGATAGTCCCATTTTTGGAGTAGATAGAAAAGGATAGAGGTGTGATCTTTTGCGTGGGATGGAATAGTAGTAATTTTGTTTTGTTTGGATTCAGGATCAGTTTACGTTCTGACAGCCAATTTTCTACTGATATAAAGCAGGATTGAGTTTTGGCTAATAGGTTAACAGGGGATGTGTCAGAACAAACTAATGTGGAGTCATCCGCATATTGAATGCAGGTGGCTTCAGGGATGGCCTTATACAGGTCATTTGTGAAGATAGTAAAAAGGAGAGGCCCCAGTATTGATCCTTGGGGTACCCCTATGGTATTTGGTAAGAGGTTAGAGAGCTTTGATTGCCAAAGGACGGCTTGTTTCCTATCAGAGAGATAGCCTATAAACCAGTCTAGAGCTTGTTTATCAAGCTGTAGATTATCTAGTGTATGATAGAGTAGCTGGTGGTTCACCATATCAAAGGCCTTTGATAGGTCAAGAAACAGTGCTGAAGATAGTTTTCTGTCATTTCTGTTGTGATTGATAGTATCGGTAAAAGAGAGAAGAGCAGTGGTAGTGCTGTGGTGGGGTCTAAAGCCATGTTGTGAGTTGGTTAGTAAATTGTTGTGGATAAGATAGTAAAGAAGTTGTTTGTGTATGCACTTCTCCATGATTTTGGCTAGTGGTGACAGTATTGCTATGGGCCTATAGTTTGATAGTTCTGTAGATAGACCACCTTTGTGGAGAGGTATGACATGGGATATTTTCCATAAAGATGGAATTTTAGATTCTGCTATGGTTCTATTGATAAGTGTCGAGATAGGGAAAGCAATGGCATCTGCTGCTATCTGTAGATATTCAGCTGGGAGAAGATCTGCAGAGAGAGTTGTTGGTTTTAGTTTCTTTAGTAAGGATCTTATATAGGAAGTAGGGACAGGCTGAAATTTGAAGGTGGATTGAGAATGTTGGTAGTTGTCTGTGTTTATAGTATTGGTGACCGGTAGTTGATTAGCTAGGGATTGTATAATGTCAGTGAAGAAGTTGTTAAAGGAATTCGCTACTTCTTCAGGGGTTTAGTCACTTAGTTGCTTTGAGGTGGGTGTAGAGGATTTACCTGGGTGGAGAAGATTGTTCAATCCAGACCAGAATTTTTTAGGGTTGTTTTGGTGTTTATTTTGGAGTTGGCAATAGTAATTTTTCTTGTCAGATAATGTTGCTTTTTTGGTTTCGTTTCTTAGTTGTTGGAATTTAATGCGGTCCAAGGTTGATTTGGTTGATCACCATATGCTCCATGCTTTGTTTCTAAGTTTAATTAGAGATGTGGTATTTTTTGTTAACCAGGGTGCAATCCTGGTTTTTACTCTAATTGATCTTATGGGGGCATGAGACTTAAGTATGGCTAGAAATGTTGTGTTAAAAAGAAGTACAGCTTCCTCTAAGGGGAGATGTTTAAGGGGTGCCCAGTTAAATGATTGAAGTTCTATCAGAAATTTATTGAGGTCAAAATATTTCTTATTTCTGACTAGCCTATACATAGGTGGGTTGGAGTCTATAGACTTTGATTTCCTAATATAGGTGATGAGGTGGTCACTAAGGTTGTTTGGAAGGGTCCCTGCTGAATATGTGTGGTTGACTATTGATGAGGATCAAGTCCAGGATGCTCTCTTTGCTTATTATTACCTATTCGGGTGGGGAAGATATTAGTTGGTGAAAACCATGTAGGTTAATATGGGTAGGATTGGTTTCTGAGGAGCATTTAGTCCAGTCTATGTTAACATCTCCTAGGATAATGGTTTCTTGGGGATAGTTATTTGATAGCCAGCTAAGGATGTGCTCAAGTGTATCAGAGTTGTCTCCGAGGGGAATATAGGTCACAATTAGATTAATATTTTTGTCTTTGTTTATTTTTAGTTTTAGTGCTATTATTTCAGCATTTGAGATTTGAGGTGGTTGAGGCGAGTTGGTAGTGACATTCAGTGTGTTCTTATAGAGCACCGCAACGCCACCTCCTTTTTTAGACTGTCGGTCGTTTCTAAATATATTATAGCCTGGTGGCATTACCTCATTATCTTTGGTCCCTTGTTTTAGCCAGGTTTCTGTTAGACACATTATATCTGGGAGGTACATTGCTATGAGGGCATGCATGTCATGGACCTTTTTATTTAAGCTTCTTATATTTAAGTGGTATATCTGAAGGGAGTTTGGTGAGGTAAGTGGTTGGCTGTTTATAGTTGTGGAGGGTGTGGGGCCTGGATTTGGATGGATATCCCCATCTATGGTTATATTTTTTCTTAGAAAGTCTAATAGTCTAATGAGTTTAAATAATAGTTTAAGTTCATGTTTGGATTTGGTGTATTTTGGGTTGGGTTTGAGGGTGTTATGATGAGTGGGGTGGTATATTTTACTAGGCAGATGGATAGTATGACTATGGAGACAGATAGGGGGTGAGGAGGTACTAGTTTGGCTTCTGGGGTAATAAAAACCTGAGAGTGTCTGTCTTTCATATCTAGTTAGCAGATAAAGTTTGATAATGAAAAGTAAGATACACGGTACAATTTTTAGCGTTAGTTTAGTTGTAATGGGTGTAATAGACTTCATTTTCTTTGGGCGATAGAGTTCTGTATTTGATAACTTATTGGAGGGTGGATGGGAGGAGTTTTAAAGTCAAAAACTGTTTGGCTAACGAAATAGAGGTGGGGGTGTGGTTAGTTGGCTATAAATTTAGCTATACTGGGTGGGATATGGGGGCAGGGCGGGGAGCGGAGCGGGGTTTATTCCACCCCCAAGAAATGGTAAATTTTCAAATTTTTTTAATTTTAGCACCACTCTTTAACGTTTGGCGCCTCTTACAGTTTCAGTGTTGTACTTTGCAGGCACTTCCAATTATGTTGAGTACTAATTTTTTAACGCTAAAGTTTGATTTATGGGTTTAGATAGGGAGTAATTGCTGCTGCGTTCTGATCCCAGAGCGCTAGTGATCCCAGGGGTTGTTTAAACACATAAGTTTGGGGATAGCAGATTATTGCAGTACGAGACCTTGTTAGGATCCTTTGGAAATGGGTTAACTTGTTTGTCCTGCTGTTCGCTGAATTAGAAATTAACTGCTTTTGTAAGCACGAAAATATTCTTTCAATTGGGGACTTGTTTAAGTTCGCCAAACACAGTGATACACCTAGAAACAGATAGAAAAAAGCATATACAGGAATCAGGACTTGTCGCAAAAAGCAGATAAAGGCAAATATGCAGTTTCAAGTAGTAGTTCCAGGTTAATATCCCTTTAGCGCTCCTTCTTATTTACTAAATAGCTAACATATACATACAAGCTACACACAAAAGAACAATATATGCTACATTTAGGACCTATTCTGGTAGGAAACAGTCACTTTGCTAGCCTGCAATAACATCATGTTACATAGCAAACGTCAACATTAAATGCACTGAGTTGCTCAAAACATCTTATGCACGCTGCCTTCTTACTCCTAAAGCAACCGCTTTTCAGATGAAAGACAGTACCCTAATGAAACTATAATAAGCCCACTATGAGTCGCTAAGATATTCACAGAAATATGTTTAAACAAAGACAACAATATAGCATACGAACCCTGTTATTGCGACTACCGCCTGGGTTCAGGATCACAGCAGTGACTCATAAGAAATGGCGGAACACCTGGGTAACTTTGTAACTTCGCATACGTCAGAGGTAAGTGCAGGGTTTATTCCACCCCCAAGAAATGGTAAATTTTCAAATTTTTTAATTTTAGCACCACTCTTTAACGTTTGGCGCCTGCCTCTTACGAGTTTCAGTGTTGTACTTTTGCAGGCACTTCCAATTATGTTGAGTACTAATTTTTTAACGCTAAAGTTTGATTTATGGGTTTAGATAGGGAGTAATTGCTGCTGCGTTCTGATCCCAGAGCGCTAGTGATCCCAGGGGTTGTTTAAACACATAAGTTTGGGGATAGCAGATTATTGCAGTACGAGACCTTGTTAGGATCCTTTGGAAATGGGTTAACTTGTTTGTCCTGCTGTTCGCTGAATTAGAAATTAATTGCTTTTGTAAGCACGAAAATATTCTTTCAATTGGGGACTTGTTTAAGTTCGCCAGGGGCAAACACAGTGATACACCTTGTTAGGATCCTTTGGAAATGGGTTAACTTGTTTGTCCTGCTGTTCGCTGAATTAGAAATTAACTGCTTTTGTAAGCACGAAAATATTCTTTCAATTGGGGACTTGTTTAAGTTCGCCGGGGGCAAACACAGTGATACACCCTGTTATTGCATCTGCAGGCAAGATTTACACCACCGGGTAGATAGTCTTGCCTCTGTAGTTCTTCCACACCAAACACTCATATATGCACATTCATACCTATTGCCAATTTACAGTGTCCAATCCAACTACATATATTTTCTTTCTCATAATGCCCCCCACCACCATTTTTCTTTCTTTTTCATACACATAGTGACCAAGAAATTTTCCTGATGAGAACTTTTATAATGGCCAAACAAGTGAATTGCTTTTGTTAATGCTGTGAAGGATGGAGAGTGAAGAAGTGGTTCCTGTTATATATGAGTAAACTGCTTTCTTGCAGTGGTATCAGTCAGGCCTGTAATCTAGCAAAGGCTGGACTCCAGTCAGACCTTGGGAGATGTACATAATTAAAGGGAAATGTATAAATGGGAGCTATTTTTATCACCTTTTATTAAAGTTACACAAGTTTTTAAATGATATGGGAACAAATATATATATATAATGGAGATAATGGCTAGCTTAATGGTGAAGGTGTTGACCTCACTGACACAAGGTATAGGGTTCAATTCTCATGGTAAAGGTGTTTACCTCACTGACACTAGCACAGGTTTTGAGTCTCATCTTTGATGGGAAATTGCCTATGAAGATCTATATCTATGAGTTTGTATTACTTCATCTGTTTTTGGAAACTCAAAATGTATATGGACGAGATTCCCCTTGAAGAACTTTAAATATATATATATATATATATATATATATATATATATATATATATATATATATATATATATATATATATATATAATGTGTGTGTGTGTGTGTATATATATATATATATATATATATATATATATATATATAAACACAACTGGGTCTACCTGAGGCTACCAAAATCTCAGTAGACTGACACACAAGACAGCGAGCTGAGAAGCTCGACGTGTTGATGGTCAACAGTCCAACTTGAGTGGAAAGAGGAAATCTGCTCTTGTGGATATTGTAGTGCGATCTCAAAGTTGGTATATTTAAGTTACGGGGGGTATGGGGGGTGAAGCCCCCATGGGGGGGTTCAAAAAATGTGAAATGTGAACGTAAGTGTTTTAGATTTTTTATTTGTAATGTATGTTTTGTTTTAGTGGTAAGGGTTTAGTTTAGTGTAGATAGTGGGCAGGGTGTGAGTGAGGGGAAACTAGGTAGTTTTGTGTTGAGTGTTGTGTTTTTTATTTTGTATGTTGCTTGTGTGTGTGTTGTTGTGTGTATTAGTGTTTTATGGAGATGTGTCGGGGTTTTGAAGTGTGAGTATTGTGTGTGTCGGGTATATGCGGTTTCGGTGTTGTGAAATGTCGGTGTTGTCGGCTCAGTGTTTTGCATGTCGGTTATGTCGGGTGCAGGAGGGGTTGGCCCCCCCTGTAAAAATGTAGATTTTTTTCAAGTTTCTGAAAACTCTGTGATATAGTCTTGACTATATGAATTTCAAGTTTCCAAAAACTGCAATGAAGTAATATAAGTATATATATATATATATATATATATATATATATATATATATATATATGTCTACTTCAACACATTGTAATCTCATAACATTGAAACTCAAAACACTGAGATCATAACATTGAAAACCCAACACTGAAAAGCCAAAACAACAAAAACTCAGAACACAGAAAGTGCATCATAACATAGAAAACTGCAACACACATGTAAATAACATCCCATCCACCTATAACAACACCAAAGTAAGAAACAGAATTTTTACTACATTTCTGCAGGGGGGCAAGCCCCCCTGCACCCCCCCATAAATTAAATATACCAACTCCTAGATCGCACTACTACTAAATTCCAAATAATCATTAGAAAATGTGGGTTTCCCATATATAGTGGAAGAAAATTCTTTCAACAAAGGTTCTTCTACTCTTAAAAATACACTTTAAATTTAACTTCCTGGTGTAATTATTAAGTTCCAGAAGTGTGTGAAACACCTCTTCCTTTGTAGTTGGAATAAACTTCATCCCTTTCTTTAATTCTTTAATAATGAAAAGTGTTCACGAGTAATAACTTCATCTGAATAGTTGAAAATATTAAAACCTCCTAAGCTTAAAAGTCTCCCTTCATAATTAACTGTTTTGATTATGATTCTTACACAGAAAGTGACATTGTTACAATAAACTGTTGATAACTTTAAAATAAATACTGTTCCAACTTTAAGAACAGGTACCCACAGTAACGTGGAAACACGTGTGGAGAATACATACGATCGTTCATTTCCAGAATTTTTGAACTCCGGTTCAGTTAGACTGTCCCAATCGGAGGTGCCGTGTGTGCAAGGGAGAGGAGCCACAAATTAATCCAATGGTGTGTGTAACTTATGGGACTGGTTAAATATTGACATTTTCAGTTTTTCAGGTTCTTACCCTAAAACGATTGTGGTAACATAAAAAATGGACTAAGGGATTTTGAAAGCATGCTCTCGAAGGTATGTAACCTCCAATGCGATAACACATTTTTGAAGGAGTGTTTAAATAAAAAACGAGTACCTAGAGGGCTGAGGGTTTTCAGATTAATAGTAAGAAAATTGATAAATTGTTAAATGATGTGGATAAATTGAACAATACAATTGTTAATGATGTGCATTTTATTGATTACAGTGCTTGGTATGAGGATATCTTTGACAATGTTAAGAAACAGACTGACGTCAATATTAAAAGGAAGAAAAACAAATTGTTGAGGGATGAAGTTGAATATAAGGATAGTTTAGCTTACCCCTTCCCTAAATCGTATCTTACTAACACAAGTGAAACAAGGCAACAAGGGAGGGAACAAGGTAATGTTGGGAATCATAATGATAATGACTATTTGATGAATGAAGAAGAATCCTACAACCAAGGGTACCCACCTCTTAGGAGATCTGAAAGGCTTATTAATAAGGGCGTTAGTTACAACAATACTAACAAAAAATTTTTAGTGAGGCAGGACCGTGGGAGGGGTCAAACTCCCCCGAGGACAAGGGTGGAGAAGGGGGAATTACAACCATTGAATGGTAATGTGACCAAAGGCATAAGAGTTAATTATGAAGGAAGGCTTTTAAGCTTAGGAGGTTTTAATATTTTCAACTATTTAGATGAAGTTATTACTCGTGAGCACTTTTCATTATTAAAGAAAGGGATGAAGTTTATCCCAACTAGAAAGGAAGAGGCATTTCACACACTTCTGGAACTTAAGAAATACACCAGGAAGTTAAATTTAATGTGTATTTTTAAGAATAGAAATACTAATGGTCTAAGTGTATGGGTAGAATTGCCCTCGCAGTTTAAGAAAAAAAGTTGTTACAACCCCCCACTACACCCAGTTATAGCATCCTTCAAGGATGTTTGTACTCAAGAGATTTTTAAGTTGTACAATACTAGTAAAAGAGGATATTTCAACTTATCAGTTAGTGAAAGTAAAGTTTTGGATAATATTAGGGGAAACAAAAACATCAGGGTAATGAAGCCTGATAAAGGTGGGGGTATTGTCATCGTCAACAAAATGGATTATAATTATCACATCCTTGCTATGTTACATGATGAAGGGAAGTTTGTTGTGGCCTCTAAGAATGAGGTCAGTATAGCCTTAGGTAAGATAGGTTTAATGTTGGATGACAGTTTATTTCAAGGTAGTATCAACGAAGCAATATACAATTTTTTGGTTAACAAACACCCTGTTATACCTGTGGTCTTTGGAATTCCAAAGACACACAAGGATATTTTTGACCCCCCCATACAGGCTCATCATCTCTTCCTGCTATAGTATGACCTATTCACTGGGTATTTTTGTTGATAGATTGGTGAGAGAATCCTTGGTTCCTATTGATTATATTATATTTTTAAAGGATTCATGGGATTTCCTAACAAGGATTAAAAAGGAATTATATAGTGATACTTGTTCATTTTCCACTATTGACGTCAGTGATCTTTTTACATCCATTCCACATAGAACTGGTTTAGAACTATTTCATGATGCCCTTACGGAGAAGACAACTTTAAACAATTCATTGTTAAATTTTATGTTATGTATGGACACGATGTTGAAAAATATTTTTTTCTGTTTTGAAGGGGAATACTTTAAACAGAACCAAGGGGTTGCTATGGGCTCAGGTTGTGCTCCTTTATTTGCCAACTTGCTTATGTATAGTTGGGAGAAAAAATATGTGTTTGGTACTGACTTTCAACATAAATGGTCTTTGTATTTACGATTTCTGGACGATATTTTTATTTTGTGGAAGAGTGATGGTTCTGGTGAAAAGTTTAGTGAACATATTAATAGTATTTGTGATTATTTTAAGTTCACTTCCACACATGATAACGAAGAAATCAATTACTTGGACGTGACAATTTGTAAAGAACCTTTGTTGAAAGAATTTTCTTCCACTATATATAGGAAACCCACATTTTCTAATGATTATTTGGAATTTAGTAGTAATCACCCCCTTTTCTATGAAAAAAGTATTGTTAAAGGCCAATTTATGAGTGGCTATAATGTGTTCATCACTTAACAGATTTATTAGAGAGATGGATGTATTAACTAATTTTATTAGGGATAGAGGTTATCCTGAAAAACCTGTTTTGGATATGTAAAAATGGTGAAGTAAAATTGGGGGGTTAGGTATATTCCCCTATTGGGTAATTTTATGGACACTCATGGGGAGACAGTCAAGTCTGATGGATTTGTGAATAGTATGGTTTTAACTTTTGGTAGTTATAGCCAAAAAGTCAGGAACATTTTACGTAAGAACTGGGTTTTGTTTAGGGCTAATAAAGAACTACAGTCAATCTTGGGGAATAATCCAAGCTTCGTGTTTAAAACTAATGTTAACTTAAAATTTTTGTGTGAACATCCTATTTTGTTCAAAGGTGTGTCCGATAAAGGCACTACTGGTTGTGGACATTGTAATTATTGTAAATATATTCTTAAGGATTCACTTTTGTATATAGGTGAATTTGGTGTAAAGGTGAAAACAGTTGTGGGCAATTGTGGAACTAAGGGTTGTGTCTATTTGGTGATGTGTCAACATTGTTCTAGTTTTTACATAGGGAAAATGGAAAGGACTCTCCATAGAAGAATGTACGAACTACGCCATTAGACAGAAAAATACAAATAATGCCCTTTTTAGACATTTAAATAGTAATCCAGGTTGTACAAGATTTTTATTCGGCGTTTTAGAAATTGTTTATATGGACTTTGGGGGTGATTGGGCCAATACACTTGCGAGAGCCGAAATTAAATGGCAAATACGGTTAAATGCTGCTCACAGCCCTGGTATTAAGGAATTTATTTCTATCATGCCATTTTTAAAATTTAGAGCTTTGGCACTTTGAATTACAATTGTGTTATTAATGCAACATATTTTTATTGTTTGTATAAATTAATTATTTTATTTGTGGCATTTTAAAATGTTATCACATGTATGGGTTAAGTGTTTTTGATTGGTTGTTCAATACTTTTTAAATGGGGTGTTTGAAATGTTTAATTGGTTCTGATGAAGTCCAGGCTTCCTGGAAGAAAGTGCTTGACTGAATAGTTTTGAATAAATTGTTGGAAATTACTGTTTTGCTACATCATTCAGTCTATTTTTACTTGCACCATTTCAGCCTGGCGAAAAAGGGTTTTGGTTTTCCTGGTTCTGTTTTCACCTTTTTTACACCATTGGTTTGTTTTGATTTAGACATTATGTTTAAATCCTGTATGGTGATCGCAATACAGTGAGGTTAGGAAATTAACTTTTTTCCACTGTAGTGCGATCTTGGAGTTGGTATATTTAATTTACGGGGGGGGGTGCAGAAATGTAGTAAAAAGTGTGTTTTTTAGTTTGGTGTTGTTATAGGTGGAGGGGATGTCATTTACATGTGCGTTGTAGTTTTCAGTCTTATGATGCAAACTTTCAGTGTTCTGAGTTTTCGTTGTTTTGGGTTTTCGATGTTATGGTCACAGTGTTTTGAGTTTCAATGTTATGAGATTTCAGTGTTTTTAAGAATATATATATATATATATATATATATATATATATATATATATATATACACACACACACACACACACACACACACACACACACACACACACACACACACACATTAAGGGTATGTGAGCAGCAAAGCCCATACAAAGGGGCTTATAAAATTTGCTTTTTAATATTTATTTCATCTGGTTGAAGCTTTAGCTGGTTTATTTTATTAGACTAAGGATTTGATTTTTCTGTCAATGAAATAATGCAAACCTTCCAAACATAAACAATCATTGGATCAGACCTAGGAGACCTAGCCAAACTGCATGATTTGGTTCTGGGAAGAGCAGATCGATGGCAACTGGATGCTGTCATATAGTTAAACAAGTTTTTGATTCAATATCAAAAAGAAGGCTAGCAAATAAAAAAAAACTGAAGGTGTAAGGGTAGGACAGAAAATGGCCAAATGAGCGCAAAGGTGGGCAGAGAGCAGGACACGGAGCTGGGAGAAAAGGACGTATGTAGTAAAGCAAAGTACCACAATGTTTGGTTATAAATGTTGTTCAATGTCTTTGTTACTGACATCACATTAGATGTAGAAAGCAGGATCCACCTTTTTTCAAACAACCGAAAATAAGGGATACAGAAGTGGTAAGAGGATTGTGTCATGACTGAGATAAGCAAGCTAAGAATGTGGATGAAGTTTGGTGCTGAGAAATGCAAAGTACATCACTTGTGTGGCACAACAAACTTGGGACTGTACATAGGATTTTATATAAGCAAGTGCACATTAAATGCAAGTTGAAAAGGACTTGGGAGGAGGCTCAATTTAACAATAGCAAAGGACCACCAGAAAAAAGAGGAAAAACAGGGAGCAACAGCTGGAAAAAGGATGCAATTGATGGATTCTGTAGGTCTTTAGTGCATCTTCATTTAGAGTACGGGGAAGATTACTAACATGGGAAAACAATGGAAGATTTGCTATAAAAGGATACAAATCATTAAGGGAAACTGTAAAGGAAATGACATGAAAGGAAACAAGAAGGGAGTAGGAAAGACATGAACTCCAAACTGAAAGGCAAAGTTTCATCTTAATTGTGGTTAAGATCTATCTCACAATGAGGTAGTGGTAGTAGGCAAATGAAATGGAGTGGACTCCCAAACTGAGTAATATGGAGAGAAAAATGTAAATCATTGGAAGGGTGAGAATAACTGGAAGATAAGGATGGTGGCCATACACTCAGGCACACTAGATCGACTACTAGTCTTGTCCTACAGGCTTAAATATGTGTATGTGATCAGAGGCAATGAGTGAGGAATGAAGCTTGGGGTGTGGTGAGAATGAGGAGGGATCGGTAATGAATGATGAATGAATGAATCAAAAGGCAGGCATTAGGGGCAGACTGCAACAAAAAGCTGAAATTATATAGATGAGGGGGACAGCAGGAATAACAGCTGTGTAAGGTTAGCTATAAAAAACAGAATGAGAGTGTCTAGGCAAAGACTTCTTTCTCTTGTCTCTTTCACAGTCACATATCCACACAGATGCACCCTTTCTTAGAAAGAAATGGAACTACATTGAACTGGCTGTAAATACAGTCTACTCACTCTCCCAGTTGGGAACAAAACACACTTTAGCATATTCAGGGTGGGATTAGGCAGCCACTGAGGAAAACAGAAACAAATAGATATTTACTGGTTCTATCAACGTGATGAAGATGAGAAAGTGATGTCAGAACAAAAATAATCTGTCTTCACTTACCTAAGTGATAATAGTCCTTGTCAATACTGCTTGTATCTGTGACAAGTCTTTGCAGAAATTTGGCAACTGCCCCAGAGGAAAGAAGTCTTTCTGTGAGAGGCAAAGATTCAAAATACTTCATATCTAAAGCCAAAGGATTCAGAGGAGGTGGAATTGTACATAGCTGAACCAGTTCCGCAACCACATTCCAGATATGGATGCCTGCAATGTGAAACATAGTGAAACACACCATATTACATTATATTACATTGTATCTGGTTAAGAAGAAGCCATTTCTTGTGTACTTTGCCCTTTTAAGTAGATTTAACATTGTATTTCCCCATGGGCCATAGGAAGAATTTTTGAGAATTGTTCACCATTTTACAGATTCTTTACATACACACACACACACACACAGATGAGAAGCATGACTGCTGTTTTTTACGGCATTTATTCTAAATATGAAATTAAAGATATATCACAAATTCTACAGTAGTTTGACTGGGTAGCTAGTAAAATAAAATCTATACATCCTTGGAAATTAATATCTTCTTTGCTGGCTAAAATGTGCCCTATGTCTAAATAACAAATTGCGTGATGTGAAGGACCAACTGTATTTGGAGCAAATTCATCACTGTATTCTTCCTGTGCAGAAAGCACAATAGAGTTATGCACTGACCACATATTTAATCAGGACTGCATTGCTGACATCAAAAATGGCAATGAAAACTGCAGAGAATTATCCATATTTGTTAAAGACCACATTACCTCGAGGCAGATTCTTAGAGACCCACAAATTGAACTTGCTGAGATGTAAATCACTAAATTAAAGCAACTATCAAATTATACATGTTACAGGATTCCCCTAAAAACTAGGTTAGTCCTAAATATACTCAGAAGTGTAGCTGGTTCAACTAGTGTCCTGAGCCAGTAGTGCGAAATAGCACAGCACTTCCTCAGCTCTTCAAGTGAAGAGCAAAAAAAGGGACTTCACTGTAATAAGCTGATCAATATATTGTAAGCAATTGACTTATTCTAGTCAGCTTTACACCCGCCCAGCTCTTACACTAGAGAGCAAAAAAATGGACATTCTTTCTAATGGGACACCAACCAGGTGGTCAGAAGCACAACATGCCCCCCCCCCCCCGCCCCAGCCATTTAGGTTCATTTCTCTGCCCCACCCAAACCCTCCTTCACCATATTTTATTAAAAAATATTCTTCTAAACTGTAGCAAACAGTTTGCTACAAATGTACCAAACAGTTGCTACAGTGTATACCCAGCCTACATGGAGTGCTGTGGCACATATGTTTTATCTAGAGAAAAAAAAATATTCTTTTTATACTGTATTAAACTGCTTGCTATAAATGTAGCAAACTGGTGTTACAGTTTATATCCTGTCTTCACAAAGTGCAACAACGCTCAGGTTTTAGTGAAAAAAATTGTCTTCTTTTTAAACTGTAGCAAACAGTTGTGCAGGTTTTAGTTAAAAAGTATATAGTTTTTTTTTTTTTTTTTACTTTTAAACTGTAACAAACTGCTTGTTACAATGTGGCAAGCAGCTGGTACAATTTAGACCACAGAGACTCCCATGTTTGACTGTAAATGCAATGCCAGCTTTCTAAAGCTGGCATTGCATTTAAGAAAGATTGGGACTGGCTGATTGTGCCCAGCAACACATTGCACCCAAGGCAGTTGCCCCTCTTGCCCCATCCTAGCTACACTACTGAATATACTGGATAGACTTCAAATACAGAGGAACTCCATCATCCGGGGAGACTTTAGTGACCCTGCCATAAACTGGAATACCTATACCTCAAATATAAGATATTCCCAAAAAATCTTTAATTTCATTACCAAAAAATCCCCGGACTAAATAGACAAATAACTCACTGGAGGGCAAAATATTTTAATCTCATCTTTACAAACAGGGCCGGCCTTAGGCATAGGCGAACTAGACAACCGCCTAGGGCGCCGTACAGGCCGGCCTCATAAGGGGCGCAAAATCGAAAATAAAACAAAGTTAAAAAGTGAAACTTTCTTCACTTTTTAATATTGCACCCGATGCCTGTTTCTACACAGTAGCATTGTGCCCTCCCCCCATGACTGACGACATGAGCACACAGCAATAGAACGCCCCCCTCCCTATGTTGTTCTTCCATTCCCTCCCCCCCTGCGTGATGTATGTATGAGTGGCTGCTGTTGTCCAACATTATTTAAAAGCATCCAATCAGTGATGCTTTTGTATTAGTGACATCCCTGGCTACTGCCAATCGACGGTATATAATGCAGCTCATGCCCACCTCTCATTCTTTCCTTCATGATGAGCTAGAGGCGGGTGCATCCATTGGCTGATTTTGCTTCCTGAATTTCTTCTGGACTGGACGGCGTGGTGGATCATCGGCGGCCTGGTTTGTTTCACCACGGGCTCCCAACTGCGGATCTAATTTTATTTTATTTTGACAATTTTCTTCACCACTTGCTGCTTATTTTGGTAAAGTAAGTTGATGCTGCAGCCTGCACTTGCTTAAATTTGTCTGTTGTACCATAAAATTTACATTCTCCGATGTAGTTAAAAACAGACACATTATGAATGTTTTCATCTCGCTGATTGAATTTGTAACAGAAGTTAAGAGGATAGTTGGTCTGTTATTTACGTCTATGATGTCCAGTAAAACCTTACAGTAATCAGACAGTGTAGATGGCCCTCTGTCTGTGGCTTGTTCGTGAAGCTCATACCTGCTTGTCTCCTCAAGTGTATTTTTTAATCGGATTTGCCCAGTTGTGGGATGTATGTGGAACAAGCTGCATATATTGTCTGGGGTGTGGCTACTAAAGGAATACTAAAAAAAGACAGCAGGGTAGGGTAGAGTAGAGCAGAGGGGATTACTGGCTGCCCAGGGTACTAACTGGTAGCTGTTATGATCGGTCACTGTTGAAGAGGTACTTGACTGTTCCCTGCAATTCAGAAGTGGGATTACTGGTTGTAGTTATTTAAGCAGCCTCATCGTAATACTGCAGCTGTTTAAATTATTTCAAAGACTGAAGTGTGTGTGTGTGTGTGGGGGGGGGGCAGCTCTTGTATTGTCAACTCATCTTTTTTTGTTCTCAGCCTTGGAACGTATTTTTTTTTCTCATTAGCTTGGGCTGGGGAAGGGAGACTTGGTGGTATATTATCCTGGACCCAATTGCCCCACATGCAGCACTGTTGCCTGCAGCAGAAATAAGACTGACACACAAATAAGGAAAGAAACTATGAGGCACTTAACCCTGTAGAATAATAAATATTCAAGTAATGAGTAGCATGCATATTGTAAAATACTGCAAGTTCCTGCATGTTTTTAAGTGGAAGAGACATTAATTCAAATTGTGAGTCAGGTAAAATGAGGTTACTGTAGCAGAGGAGTTTGAAATTTAGTGAAGTTCCAGCGTTACTAGTCAAGTAGTATACAACCAGCCAAAGTCAAAACAGACACACACATTTCATTTAAATAAGTCATACAAAAACATTTCTTTTCTACACTTGGGACAGAGCAGTACTGATGCAGGTGATGTCAGCTGTGCAAAACTGCTAAGCTCTCTGCTGTGTTTTCACCCAGTGGTCTCCCAGTTACAATACTTTAATCAATGCAGCGATGGAGAACTTTTTTACATTCATGTTTTATTATAGTTTAAAAATATATGCACTGATAGCTCTTTTAATCCAACAGTACAGTATGAAGTGCAGTTTAAAACAATAGTAGAAAAAAAATTGCTGAACAAAATGTTGAAAAAAAAGAGATGTTTTCATTGCATAGTTGTCCTGAGACGATGGCTACTGACAGTTATGAATTATTTTTCTAGTAGTAGGTCATCTGCTTTGTCTGCTCTTATAATCAGTCTTCGAGCTATATTATCAGGTTGATACTTTTTAGTTTTAACCAGTCATATTTCAGGATTTAGAGACCATATTCGAAAGCAATTTGTTTTCCCATTGTGTCATGCTACCCAGCTTGAACTAATGTTTGCTTTTCTTCTGTCCTAAATTAATGCTGGTATACTGCTATAATTTATCATATGAGAAGAGCCTTCTCATTTATGGTAAGCCATTAACCATGCTATCTTTGTGTCATAGTTTCATAGGTGGTTACTAGGCTAATGACCCAAGAACCTTTACAAGCGTAGGCATGTTTATCCCAAGTTAACCCAATTAGCAATACATAGGTGAGTGAAGCTCATGGAGGTATGAGCCTAATGCCTGCCTATGTCCATGAGAAAATGGACATGACCCCAGGAGTGAACTTGCGATTACCCATCCATTGATCTAAGTTGTGCTTGAAGAGGGTCAGAGAGGGGCTTTCACATGAATGGAAAGCTTGTTCCAGAGAATGGGTAGTTTCAAGGGGGGAGGTATCTCTCTCCAGCATGATTTGTTCATATCCGTGGCTAGGTTAAGATTCCCGGAACAAGTGACCCTCATGTGGCTTGATTTGTGAATGTGTAAAATTTCCATCAGGGTCGGGTCAGAGACTACCCTGTAAGCAAGACACAGATCACCCTTTAGTAGCCTGTAGGAGACAGAATCCAGTGACAGGGCTTTCAGTCTTTCCACTTACGACGTGGTTTTGCATCTGTCTGGTGAGGTACATGCAAAAGGCTGCATTGTACTGTAATGGTCTGATGAGGGAGGAGTATAACGGAATTATAACGTCCTTGTATCTAGATGCCGAGCTTTTACTTATGAAATGTGTCACGTAGGACATCCTCACCACTGTAGGTAATGTGGTGGTCGAAGTTCAGATCATCAGCCTAAGTACCCGGGTCTCGTACTCTACTCTTGGGGGGTGCTGTCTGTATTGTAAATAGCAGGGATGTTAGCTTTCCCAAAGGGAATAATTACACATTTTTTTGCATTTAGCTTCAGTCCGTGGCTTTGGCACCAATCATTAGTCTGCATTAATCCTTTCTGTAGTACCACTGGGGGACTCCGTGATTGCACCCAATTTGCAGTCATCGGTGAACTTGGTCAGCTGCAGGCCATCCATGTTTGCCTAGACTTCTGAGAAATAAATTCTGAACAGTAAAAGGCCCAGCACAGAACCCTGTGGTACGACACTTTTGCTAGATGTGAATTCACCCACTTTGACAGTATGTGTCCTGTTGGTGAGCCATTTGGCTACCCATCAGTGACATAAGGGTTTATTCCCAATTGATTGAGTTTGTCTATAATACCTATATAATACATGCTCCCCCATGTTAGTGAGCATTATGTCTAGAATATTTGAGCCCCTCTTTGGTGTGCTAACTAGCTGTTCCAGGGCATTTGCACTGGCAAGGTCCAAGAACCATGGAGCAAGCAGATTTGTGGTCATGTATTTTCCCCAGTTGATGGTATGATAATTAAAATTGCCAGTGAGTATGGTGTGGGGCTACATGGTAAGTGATGCCAGTAGATGCAGGTATGCAGAATCCTTTTCCTGGTTCATTGTGGGGGACCTGTAGCTAGTGAAGATGTGGTAGGGGATTTTGCCTATTGCTAATTGGACTTGGAGTAGCTTGAGAGAGTCATAGAGGAGACAGGTGCAAGCCCATGTGTGGCAAAGCAGTGTCCTCCCAGGCTGACAGATATTGGATCCCCTTGCACTGACACCAGATGTTAAGCCAGTTGTTAAAATCAATTGTTTTTTGTTGGTATTGTGGCATCCTCTTTGGTGATGGCAAGATGCTGCTCAAAGCTAGGCTCATACCTGCCTGAGACACACAATCTAAGAGCTCAGGCATATCTGTATGCATGTAGTTCAGTGAGGTATGTCTCAGGTCATGCACACCCACATGGACTATGACGGAGTTATACTGGTACTTGTGGTAAGTGCTTGAGTGACTTGATTGATCCTGGCACCTGATAAGCAGCTAACTGTAACCTTGTCCTTATCCAGCTTGGTGAGGGGGACATCCGTGTGCACGTTATTTACTTGTTGTAACCAAACGACTGACCAGGAGAAGAATATTTGTTATGAAAGGGAAATGTTTGGATAGCGATTTATTTACAGCTTTTTCTTCAGTGCTGAGAAGAGTTAATTGTGAAGAAACTGTGTGTAGCGTTCCTGGCTGGCAACTTGTTTCCTGCCCAGATGTTTAGGGAATGCAGTGCATCAGTTAATGGATCACACCAGTAGTTTGTTCTGTAGTGTTTAATAATTATTCATTCACATTCGATTTATTGTTAAACCACTGTTTTAAGCATGAGGCAGATAGAAGTTTTAACATTTCACACAGATGTTTCTTAAAAATGTTTTAAATGTTAGCATTTATATTTTCAACTTGGATGTGCATTATGGTTGTATAGCAAGTAGTATAAAAAAGGCTAAGTGGCCAAGATCACACTTTTGACTGGTCTGTGACAGGGAAGTTGGGGTTTAGTGGAGAGAGTGAATTCTTTGGACTGCTGAGCTGGGCTGGGGAACCTAAGGCATGTGAAATAAGTGGGCCAGAGTGATATATTTTCTAGGGGGCATAACAGTGTTATGAAAAAACAGAGATCACTAAAAGTATGAGTACATTTCCTTCCTCTTCCTTAGTTTTCTAGAGGAGGAATCTTGTAATATAATGACTCATTTCTGTTACATGCTGTGGAAAATAAGATTAGCTAGTAGAGTCATGAGTTAATGGGTTACATGAGACTAGCTTGGATTCTGCTGTCACTGGTATATAATTTTATATATTTGTTATGTAGAATGTGTATGCAACAAGTGTGGTTCAAATATTTATCAGGTACGGTAGTTCTATCTTTGAGTCAGAAAGGACTGCAGAAGAATTTTAAGCGGCAGTATTTAAACTTATAACAGTGAATTTTGCTCTAAAGCAGACTGTTTAAAAAGTTTCCACTTTTCGTGTAGCACATACTATTTTGTTAACTGTTTATTTATTTTGACTAGTAACTGAAAATGTTAAACTGATGTATATCTGATTTTTTTTCCATTATACATATGAGCGCATAATATAACAGTTCTAGGCAAAATCTACAATTTGGAATTAAAATGCATGTTAACCCCAGTCTTCCTGCTCACGTTTCATGTCTGTTTTAATCAGCGGTAATTGTATGCTGAATGTATGACCAAACTAAGGGCACTGCAATGTTTGATTTAGTTTTATGTGCTTTAATACAAAACTTATGCCTTTTACCTGATACCTCAAGTCACTGCCAAAGTAGTTGGTAGCTTTTATTCTCAGTGTTAGAAATGCTTTGCTGGTCTGCAAAAGATGCATGCATTTGGATGGATCTCAGTAGCTTTTGACTGAGTTAGCCATACAGTCTTGTATCACACTTGAAATTGGTACTTGTACTTGTTAATTGAAGTGAGACTTAATGAAAAGTGTGTTTAATTTCTGTACGCTATGATTTTGATTCCAGTGTATGGAATTACTGAATTTTCACATGCTGTAACACAGAATACAAAGCAGTCCATCATATGGATGGATGTATAGGTACTGCAGTTTGCTTTCACTTCATCACCATTTCCTTTCGTCAATGGTTAATCCTTTTCAGCATTTCCTACACTGCTTGTTGGGCACCAGAGGTGTATATAGAGGTGATTTTGTTTTTAAACCTTTGTTTACACATGGTCCGACTTGGAATGAGACCAATTTTCAGTTGCCTGGGGAGAAATGCTCCAGATGCATGTTTTTGACATATAGCTAGAGATAGAGAGGCATTGAGATTTATGTTGGTTTTCTTTTTGGTGCATTCACTGTCAGTATTATGGAACTCTGTATTGCAAGCAGTTATGATGTATTCTTTTTTAATTGATACAGAAATTCTCCCAGTACATGTTCTTTTCAGTTTTTATAATGGAGTAATGATAAAACACGTCATTATTGTATTTTAAAGTAAATCATAAAGATTTAAGAGTACAGAGCTGCAGGACTGCTTATTTGGCAAATGGATTAACTGCATCAGGTTGTGAACCTTGGTTCATCTCCATGCTAATATTTAACAAGTGTAGATTTATTTGTGTATACTACATTACAAGGTTTTTTGTTGAAAAAGTGAATCACAATGTTTTACATTGACATTTGTTAAGACTTCTATGTTCAGTTGGGGGATTGTCGGGAGTAGCACAATTATGCTTCTACCTTGCTGTTCAACAAACTCTTTGCTTCCCGTTTATCTTGCTCTTTCAATTTTTTCTTCAAACAAATGTAGGGATCATTCTAACTGCAAAAGTCTTTCTTGATGGTCTTGGTTTCAGTGGAGGCCTAGTTGCCAGACTCTTCTGTTTCAACACTAAGTACTAACCGCAAGGACACTGCATGTGAGGAGAGTACAGTGGTATCCACTTAATCTTTTTGAAACAAGAGTTCATAGCCTCTAGAACATGTTCTTCGTCCTCACTAGCCCTCTTTAAGAGGAATCCAGGCAACTGGATGGGAAACAGAAAATACACCCCTGGGATCCCACCTGTGTCCCTGCTGCTGGACAGGGAAAACAGGTGCTGACTTTGTGTGAGCATGGGTGAAATTCTTGGCTAGGCTTTAGGGCCTCCATGCCAGTAGCCTAGTGTTTTATAATCATACATTAATATGCCCAAGGGCATAGCCAGAGTGTCTGCTTTTGCCACCCCACTGATTAACTGAGCCTCTGTCAAGCAGAGCCAATGAAGTGATCCCAGGGGTGTATTTTCTGGTAACCATCCACTCATCAAGTCTTCTCTTGAAGTCTGTTACTGAGGTGCTCTGCCTAATGTAGTTAGGAATTTTGTTCCAAAGCATGGGGAGTCTCTGACAGGAATCTATCCCTCCAGCTGGTTCTATTTAGTGTTGTGGCAAGGTTTAGCTCAATACAGCGCGTGGCTCGCAGTGATTTGGATTTGTTGGAGCATGTAAGTCAGACAGAGATCACCTCTGAGTAAGCGATATGCCACTGAGTACAGCAAGAGTTTTTGCAGTCGGGCTGCATAGGACATATGTTTGAGGCCAGTAATCCTCTTGGTGAGGTACTTTTGTGGTCTTTCCAGCTGTTGTAAGTGTCTTGTGAGGTACATCCCAAATGGGGCATTATAGTCTGATGGGCCCAAGTGTGAATCACTTTATGGCAATTCAGTTGCTCTACCAATGAAGAGCTGGCCTTTGTTCATTGCAGGACCAGAAACTCAAAATAAACTTTGCATTATACTTGAAGAGCTTGTGCACAGGATCTGTACAGTGCAATGCATGTGTTTTCTAGCAAAGTGCATATCATGTTGTATCTGCATGAAGGAAAATAGTTGGCCATCAATCCGGCTATGAGTCTTCTATTTAGCCCCGACTGCAAGTAGTTGACAGTCAGCTCACTAATGTGGTGTAGTAACCAGGAGGGACATCTGTTCCTAAACGTTTTGGCAGACTACCATTAATGTATGAGAACTGTAAGTGTGTTCATAATACAGTGAGGTTCTGAGGTGCACTTGGCATTGATGCTCCCCACAGATCAACTGATTTTTCTGTACTGTACAGTATAGCTTATGCTAATTTTTCATCATCCCTAGATTTCCAGGAATCTTGGTTACCTTGAACTTGATAGAAACCAACTGCTGAAATATTCTGAAGCTTCCAGTGCTCCAATGAGTACAGCATCCTCTGCAATGAGTACAGCATCCTCTGCAATGAATACAGCATCCTCTGCAATGAGTACAGCATCCTTTGCAATGAATACAGCATCTTTTCCATCTATGAATCGGTAAACATTTTCATGAAAACTGAATAGCAAATTCTTGAAGCTGGCGTTGTAGGCACAATCGATTTGGACTGTAAATGAGATTAAAATGAGCCATCACGTTACTTTATGAACCAGTAGTGGTACCATTCTAAATGTTTAAAAGTAAATCAAAAGTATGAGATGGGGGGGGGGGTAAATGTGCTCACTATGGGTATACAAGCTGTAGTTCCAGGTGAATGATTCTTTATTAGAATTGTCTGTTTAGTGCCAGAAATTGAGAAGCCTGTACAAACTGTTGTGCTGTTCTACTTCATACTTTGTATAATATAAAGCTGTCTGTAATACATGTACTTAGGCCTACTTGGGTGAATTGCAAGACTTGGGTGGGTAGGCAGTTCTAAGAATTGAGAGGAAGTTTATGAACACTGCAATTTCTATTCCTAACATCTCTGCCTTTACCACATTTATTTTTAACAGACACACTGGAAAAGGTCCAAAGAAGCTTCCTGGGGCAGCAAATAGAAAAAGAAAGGCTAAAGAGAATTGCAAGTGGCTAGTTTATGTGCTTCAATGATGCGCTTTATGCAGTCTAGTCAGACATTAGACAGCAGTCAGCTACAAGACAGGGACAGTGAAATGCTTCAAGAGACAGATTTATCTGAGGTGCCGAGTAGTCCTTCCAGACAAGGTGAGAGAGACAGTTCCTGCCAGAGTCCCAGAGATGCTTACTGTATGATAGAAGTTGAGAATACTGGTACTGGATGTACAGAGAATGAATATGAGTCAAAAGTGTATGATGGCTCTGACCTTGCAGGTGGCAATGCTGAGTGTGACAAAGAGTGTGGAGCACAGTCAGTGTCTGGGGCATCCTTTGACTTTATTCCTATGTGTTCAGAGCTAGGAGCAAGTAATGTATCTGACCAAGTAGTAGATGTTGTTGTATATGAGGAAGAAAATAAGGAAGTAGATCCAGTAACGCACAAGGAAGTCAATAGTGACCCTGGCAAATGGCCATATCCCATGGATGATAAAGTTCGCTGTCTGTTAATTGCTACAGGGCCTGTTCAGATAATGAATCACAGTTTCCCCTATGATGACCACCACAGAAAATTCAATCCTATGTTTTATAATGAAAGACTTACAAATGGTGAGACCGTCAGAAGGTCTTGGTTGGTGTATTCAGAAAGTAGTGACTTGGTATTTTGTTTTTGTTGCAAATTCTTCAGCAGTACTCATGTAGTGGCCCTGTCTAGCGCAGGAACATCTGACTGGAAAAATTTGGGACAAAAGCTGATAGAACATGAACGGTCAGTGAAACATAAAGAAGCTGCTGCTAAGTGGAGTGACTTGCATTTGAGGCTTAAAAATAGCTCTACCATTGATTATCACCATGAGAATATGATAAAGGCTGAGAAGAAATACTGGAGAAATGTTCTGGAAAGACTACTTGCAATCTGTCAGTACTTGTCCCAACATAACTTGGCATTTAGGGGTAGTGAAGATGGTCTCTTTACAAGTGGTAATGGCAACTTCCTTGGGTTAGTGCAGCTGTTGGGCGAGTTTGATCCAGTAGTACAAGAACATCTGCGTCGTATCAGGAATGCAGAGATCCATGATCACTACTTGGAAAAAAACATTCAAAATGAGCTGATAATGTTAATGTCCAAGTCTGTCAGAGACAGTGTTTTGCAAAAGATAACAGATGCAAAGTACTACTCCATTATATTGGACTGTACACCTGACTGCAGTCATCAGGAACAGATGTCACTGACTGCCCGTTTTGCTGAATGCAATAAAACTGGAAGGAAAGGGGTACTTTTTGTCCTTCCTCCAGGTTACTGAGACTACCAGTGGTTTTCTCACTGACATTGTGGTAAATAAACTTAAAAATTTGGGAATTCCAATTGAGAACTGCAGAGGCCAGGGTTATGACAATGGCTCTAATATGAAGGGAAAACATTCTGGTGTTCAGGCACGAATCTTGTCTTTAAACCCACGTGCGTTCTTTGTACCCTGTGGCTGTCACAATCTCAATCTAGTAATTGGTGATGCTGCAAAGTCATCAGTCGATGCAGTTTCATTTTTTGGTAATCTGCAACGAATGTACACTGTTTACTTCATCTACTCAGAGATACAAAATTTTTTGCGATCATGTGTCAGGTCTAACTGTAAAGCCATTGTGTGAGACTAGGTGGGAGTGTAGGGTAGAACGTGTGAAAGCCGTGCGATATCAAGTGGGCGCAGTTTACGATGCCTTGGTTTCAGTGGCAGAAGTTACAAAAGGCAAGGATCCTAAGGCGTATTCCGAAGCAGCATCACTGGGTAGTACAACGAAAAGTGCTACGTTTTTAATATCACTGGTGGTGTGGTATGATGTATTAGTGAAGGTTGGACAAGTCAGTAAACTTTTGCAAAGCTCTTCCATGCAAATTGATCAAGCAGTGATTCTGCTTGATGAACTGAAAAGGTTTTTAACAGAATACAGGGCTTCGGTACGAGAAGGCAAAAGTAACTGCTACTCAGCTAGCTGAAGAACTGGAAGTAGAATTGAAGTTTCCTGATGCAAATGAGATGAGACCCAGGAAAAAGAGGAGGCTTTTTGGTTATGAAGCACATGATGACTGTCTAATTAGTCCTGAACAGAATTTTAAGGTAAACTTTTTCTACACTCTTGTTGATGTTGCACTGTCATCTGTGCAGGACCGATTCACTCAACTTGCAGCTCATAGTGCTACTTTTGGCTTCCTCTACAACATACAGGAACTCTCGGCAGCTATTGATGAGAAGATATTTCAGCTCTGTAAAGACTTGCAGATTCTTTTAACCCACAATGAATCTGCTGATATTGATGCAGTAGAGCTGTATGAGGAATTAAAAACCCTTTGTCACATTATTCCAAAGGGATTATCAGTGCTGGATGTCCTTAATGTCATGAAAAAGAGAGGATTAGTGGAGATATTCCCACAGGTAGTGGTAGCTCTACGCATTTTGTTGACACTGCCAGTGACGGTTGCATCTGGTGAGAGAAGCTTCTCTAGTACTTGGTGATGCCGCAAAGTCATCAATTGTTTCATTTTTTGGTAATCTGCAACCAGTGTACACTGTTTACTTTGTCTAATCAGATATGCAAATTATTTTGCAATCATGTCAGGTCTAACTGTAAAGCCATTGTGTGAGACTAGGGTAGAAAGTGTGAAAGCTGTGCAATATCAAGTGGCTGCAGCAGTTTACGATGCCTTTGTTTCGTTGGCAGAAGTTACAAAAGGCAAGGATCCTAAGGCGTATTCTGAAGCAGCATCACTAGGTAGTACAACGAAAAGTGCTACGTTTGTAATATCACTGGTGGTGTGGTATGATGTATTAGTGAAGGTTGGACAAGTCAGTAAACTTTTGCAAAGCTCTTCCATGCAAATTGATCAAGCAGTGATTTGTGCTTGATGAACTGAAAAGGTTTTTAACAGAATACAGGGCCACAGGGTACGAAAAAGCAAAAGTGACTGGTACTGACCTAGCTGAAGCACTGGAAGTGGAATTGAAATTTCCGAACGCAAATGAGGTGAGCCTCAGGAAAAAGAGGGAGTGCTTTTTGGTTATGAAGCACATGATGCCTGTCTATTTGGTCCAGTACAGAGAGTCAACTTTCAACACTCATTGTTGCAGTGTCATCTGTGCAGGACAGGTTCACTCAACTTGAATCTCATAGTGCTACTTTTGGCTTCCTCTACAACATACAGGAACTCTTGGCAGTTACTGATAAGATATTTCTGTTCTGTAAGACTTGCAGATTCTTTGAACCCACACTGAATCTGCTGATATTGATGCTGGATGTCTTTAATGTCATGAAAAAGCTAGGATTAGTGGAGATATTCACACAGGTAGTGGTAACTCTCCGCATTTTGTTGGCACTGCCAGTAACAGTTGCATCTGGGGAGAGAAGCTTCTCCAAACTACAACTAACGTATTTAAGTACTATGTGACAAGATAGACTTGTGGGCTTGGCTATGATTTCAATTAATGAGATATCTTGCCTGATAGACTATGCTGATATAATTGATTTGCTCAGTGCAAGGCATGATAACTGCAGCTTTAAGTGGCTAGCCAGGGAATGAACAGTGCAAATTATGCATGATTTCACATCTGATGTACCCTGTAGTCAAGATTCTCGTGTAAGGCATACCAATTGTGTAGTATGCCAGAGTTCCCGTAGGGAAGCTCAAAGTACTGTCAGTTGGCCACTATTCTCTACTACTGTAACTGGCTCCTGATTGGCTATAACAAAGTTGAACCCTGCTGTTGCGTCTGCTAATGTTTCAGCATGTAAATATTGAATATCAAAGTAAATATTGTGGGAAGAAATAGCCAGGGAATTGTTTATGGCTAGGCTTATAGGCCCTAGGGCTGATAGGTTCATAGCCTAGTACCAACTGATGTGTAATGAAGGTGTAGTTGCATAATGCCAATAAGGTCGGTGCCAGTCTTTAATCAATTATCTGACAATGATACAGTATCTTTAACAGGAAATGTGCCAAGTGAAACCTGTTTTTTAAATGACTCCAGTAGACATGACAGTTTGTACAAGTGTAACATTTCACTGTGAGGCAGAGCAGCTCACTGAATCTCTTCAAGAAGAATCTCGATAAGTGGATGGGGGATCGTAGGTTTGTCCCAGGGATTACTCCCGTGTCACTATTAGGCACAGTATACTCAAATCAAGGGGTGGCGTAAGCCATACAGAATCGGGCTAGGCTTATAATTGCCCCAGGGCAGATAGCCTAGTATGAACTTATGAACCTATGAACCTATGAACATAGAAATGTATATCTAATGGCAGCAGTGGAATAACATCTGACAATATTACAATGTCTGAAGCATGAACTGAACCAGCTAAATGAATGTGTCTTGAAATTACTCAACTGGACCTGAGAGTTTGACAAGTTAAACATTTAACTGTTAGACATTGCATTATAGACATGTCTAGTAGCCAGCAATGAAATAAAGTCTGACAATATTTCAATGTCTTTCACATGAACTGTGCCTAATGTTTTCAAAATTACTCAAGCAGACCAGATGGACACTTTGTACAAGTTAAACATTTATTGTAAATTATTGCATATAGAAATGCCTGTCTAGCAGTGGATAAAATCTGACAAATTTTGATGTCTAACATGAAGTGCGCCAACTGAACTCTAATGTCTTCAACTTAAGTGGACCTGACAGTTTGTACAAGTTCAGCACTTTACTGTTGAACACTGCATATAGAAATGTACATCTAGCAGCCAGCAAAGGAATACTTGAATGACAATTGTTGATGTCTTTCAGATGGAACTGTGCCAATTCAAGTGGACTTGACACATTGCACTGTCAAACATTGCATATAGAAATGTCTAGTAGCCAGCAGCTACATAACATCTGACTATTTCAATGTCTTTAGCATTAATTGTGCCAAATGATAACTAATTTTTTCAAATAGTCAAGCAACCCGGACAGTTTGTACAAGTGAAACACTTTATTGATTACTATCTGGTAGCCAGCAAAAGGATACTTAAATGACAATTGTCGATGTCTTTTACATGAAGTGTGACAATTCAAGTGCACCTGACAGTTTATACAAGTGTCAAACATTTCATTGTCATATACATTGCGTATAGAAATTTACATCTAATGGGCAGCAATGAAATAAAAAATCATCTGACAATATTAGAAGTTCTCAAGTATGAACTGTATCAACTAAATGAATGTCTTGACAATTAAATAACATCTGACCATATTTCAATGTCTTTAGCATTAATTGTGGCAACTGAAAACTAATGTTTTCAAATAGTCAAGCAGACCAGAGAGTTTGTACAAGTGATTGTTGAAGACTGCAGATAGAAATCTACTTCTGGTAGATAGCAAAGGAATACTTAAATGACAAATTTCAATGTCTTTCACATGAAGTGTGACAATTCAAGTACACCTGACAGTTTATACAAGTGTCAAACATTGCATATAGAAATGTACATGTAATGGGCAGCAATGGAATAAAGTCATCTGACAATATTAGAATGTCGAGTATGAACTGTATAAGCTATATGAATGTCTAGTAGCCAGCAATGAAATAAAATCTGACAATATTTCAATGTCTTTAGCATTAATTGTGCCAACTGAAAGCGGTTTTCAAATTAGTCAACCAGACCTGACAGTTTGTACAAGTGCAGCATTTTACTGTCAAAGATTGCATATAGAAATGTACTTGACACAGTAATGGAATAAAATCATTTGACAATATCACAATGTCTCTAGTCTTAAATATGTCTTCAAATTACTCCAGTGGACCTGATAGTTTTACAAAACAGCAGTGTACTGTTCAGCTGAGTTTAAAGGTACCACATCCATCTGTAACTCTTAATGGATAAATTCTGAAATCTGCTGGCTATTGGTAAGTTGTATGTAAAGTTCAAGACGGCAGTCACTAGTAGTAACACTGCTTTCCTTTTTGGCCTCTGGGTCAGCATACAGCTGCAGCACCACCACATCACAATGTGTAGCTGTCTTTGAAGTATGTGGACTTGATGGTTGACCTGTGAAGAGCATGAAGCACATCAGGGTATATAGTAATGTGTTAATGTAGAGTTGATGCTACACTACAAATGAGAACTTCTACACAAACATCAATGCACCTTGCAAAAAAGTTAATACAGTCTTTCATGACTGCAGAGAAACTAGACTAGCAACAGATCAAGCAGGTTTATTAAGGAGCATTCAGCCTTCAAGTGCAGTCTTAAGGTGTCACAGTATAACTGTTTTTTCATGCATTTAAACACTGAAAGAACTGGAGTGGGGTTTGTGGGAGTGGCCAATGTGTGGGTGTGGCTCAAATAGGGCATGGCTTGAGTATGGTGTGGGTGGGGCTTAAAGGGGCACCAGAGCAGTACTTTGCCTAGGGCGCCATTTCAGCTAAGGCCGGCCCTGTTTACAAATACAGAATCTTATGCACAGACTCATTTGTATACACCTTCCCAGTTAAGTCTAACCACAAAAGGGTAACTTTCTCCTTCAAAATTCTCAAACCAACAGATGTAAATGCCATGGTATTCAAATATTTCAAGCACAATAACCTCCTGAAATTCTGTGATGAAGTCTGAAAATTCAAATATAAATATCACCTTCTAAATGTTGACTCTGAAAGTAGTTGTGCAATAAATTCTGCTCTCATTTTATTTATTTATTTTATTTATTTGAAGTTTGGTTGCCAGGATGGTCCATTGGGCCGAATGAGCCCGTTTTCAATGGAGTCCTGGGGAGAAAAGCTCCACGGATACAATATATAAAAACATAGTGAAAATATAATATATAAAAACATAGTAAAAATGCAAGAAGAGTACATTTAAGCCAAAGTAAATCATAACACAAATAGAAGGTAAAGCATAACAATATGTAACAATTCACATGAGTTTACAAATTTTTTTTTTTAAGTCTCTATAATCACCAAGATATATATTTAGTTAAATACAATAGCGTGAAGGTATGTACACAGAATTAAATGTAAGTGTTTATTTACAGTATGTAAGTTCCTGTAGAGGAGATCTGGTTTGGCTAAGGGATAAGATAGTAGCTGGGAATGTTAAGCAGGATGGGAACATGAGCATTCCCACAGAGATTGTAAGTGTGAGTGGAGGAGAGTTTTAAAGGAGGGGAGACTGCAGGTGCTGCAAATATGAGGTGGGAGGGAGTTCCAGAGATGGGCTAGGAAAAAAGAGAGTTTGCCTGCTGGACGGGCGGGTTTGTGGAGTTCGATCAAGTTCTGAGTGTTGGTTCTTAGGGGTCTGCTGGGTATGTGCATAGTGAAGGTTGAGGCAAGAGAAGGGCAGAGGGAGGGCTTGAATATGAGCTTGTGGGCATGAGTTAGTTGAGTGTAGATAAGGTAGTTGGGAAGTTCTAGCCAATTTAGCTTGTGAAGAGCAATGCAGTGATGAGAGGAGGATCTGTGGCCAGTGATGAATTTGGCAATTTTATTATAGCAGGAGGAGAGTTTTGTTTTGGTAGAGGATTGTAGATTGGTAAGGAGTGGGGCACCATAAAGGAGGGAAGGGATGAGATATGTGGAAGCGAGGAGGAATCTAGTGGATGGGGTGAGGAAGCGAATATGGCGATAGAACATACCAAGTTTCTGGTGAGTTTTTTTTATGTTACTTTGTATATGGGTGTCAAATTTAAGCTGATTATTAATAAGAATGCCTAATAGTTTAGCACTGGGAACAATTTCAAGGGTAGTATTGTTGTGACTGGTTATGGAGAATGAATTTATGTTGATAGTTAAGGTTTTGGATGGACATGAATATGGACAGGGATGAAGTTTGTTTTTTGTGGATGGGGAGTCTGCTCCAGAGCAGTGGTATCCCCTGCAAGATATACCTCATGCTCTCATCTAGTTAAATGTATTAACTTGACATTTTCTGCCAGAACCAAACAAAATGGCAATTGCAAGAGCAAATGAGACCGAGGGTCCAGGTGCATAAACAAACAATGCAAATACTACAGGACTAATACAGTCCTACAGGCTGCAAGGAGCTGACCTGTATCTGGCACACAAGGCATCCTCCGACCCAGTACTGATGGATTTACTGCACATCAACAAGTCAAATGGCATCAGAAATACTCTGTCTAGGGATATAAACCTCCTCTGCAACATCAAATGAACAGTTTGGGGGAAAAGGTATATCTTGCAGGGGATACCACTGCTCTGGAGCAGACTCCCCATCCACAAAAAACAAACTTCATCCCTGTCCATATTCAAGTGCAGCTTGGATCTATGGATAGGAAACAGAAAATTTGCCCCAGTATTGCCCTCTGTACTACTAATGGACAGATGCAGCTCCTAAATGTTTTATCCCATGCATGGGTCCTCTCAAATTATTCATGGTATGATCCCAGTTATTCTCATTAGGGGCAATCTACAACTAATGGCCATGGGATGAGTAAGGCCAGTATCTAATCAAATGGAATAGGGTATCTCAACCATAAAAAGGGAAATTTGCTAGGTTTAAAATGGTCCACAAGGGCAGCTAGTTTAGTACTTACCTTTAAACCTATGAACCTTTTTGTTGTGTCTTTCGGCTTTTCCCAGTTAGGGGTCGGCACAGCGGAACTCCGGTCCGCTAATGATTGGCAGTAGATTTTTACGTGCTGAGTTGCCAGCTCTGATGCACAACCTTCAATGAAGGTACGCCCATTCATGCATGTCTCCACACAGAAGACGCTTTAGCTGAGAATCGAACAGGACAACGTCTTACTGTGAGGCGACAATGCTACCGCAGCACCACCACTATAAAAGAAAAAGGGTCCATATCAAACATTTATCAAAGGTACTGACAAATACAATCATGAAAACAAACCAGGAACTCACAACCAAGGACAAAAAAAAATGAGTACAGGAACCACTTGTAAAATTTATTGAGAGCTTCAGAATGAATAAAATCATCCCCCAACAAACTTTAAATACTCACAAACGTTAAGGTAATAAATCAATTAACTCCATCATATGCCCCTTAAAGGAACCAGTCCTATAACCACATAAAAAACATACCATGAATAATATAACAATTAATATAACAATTGCCTTGTTAAACGCCTGTAAATGTTGTTAAAACATAATGAATTATTCATTAACAATTACAAATCCTTTATTTATGTCAGTAAGTTAAGAAATAGTGCCCAACATTGCTTTTCAAATGGTAGCACCTTCTCAGAGTCAGTAGACATTGCAAATATATTAGCTGACAAAATCAGTGCATATTTCACCCCAGTGACTATACAAACCCACATACTTCAAAGGATCTTAATCCCCCCTATTATCATAAAGGTACTTTCCAAAACAAAAAAAAAACCACATTCTCCATGGGACCTGATAAATATATCCGGCTGCCTGCTCAACAATATTAAACATGCTGGTGGACCCAACTCCTACAACTGTTCAGAGTTTATATACTGGATTTCTCCCTAAGGTATAGACAACAACAGCTGTGATGCCACTTCCCAAGGGTGGCCCCAGCATGGACCCCAGAAACTACTTACCTATTAGCCATCTCAAAGTCATGGAACAGGTCATAACTGACCTGATAGATTACAACATCATGTCAGATATGATCTGATAAATTACAGTATTAAAAATCTTATGAGACTTGACTACCAGCAATTTAGCTTTGTTAAGGGTAGATCATGTCTAATGAAACTGGTAAACTTCTTTGAGAGACAACACAAACCATGGACAATGGTCATGCTGTCCATACAATGTATCTTGACCTCAGTAAACATTTGCTACCATACCACATGCTACCATAATTAATAAGCTAAACATGCTCCAAATGTATTCCTATCTAGTTAGGTGGATAGCAGATTGGCTGAAGGATAGATCCCACGCAATGAGGATAGCAGGTGCATCCTGAGAGATCATGAAGGTAACCAGTGGAGTCCCTCAAGAATCCATACCAGGACTTCTACCATTCAACATATAATTGTCTGATTTCCAAATCAAAAGCAGGAATCTCTGGTTAACCAGATCTGTGGATGATTGTAAAGTGAGCATCATTCTTAGATCCCCTTCTAACATGCAGAAGATACAACTTGAACTTACACATGTTAATAGCTGACAGAAAGAAAACAGGCTAAAACTAATTGATAAAAGGTGCAATACTGTCACATTTGGTAAAGTGACGATGTTGTGAGAGACTTTGGAACAAGGGTAAATAATTCTCTCTCCTTTGGTCATCATGTTGAAAATGAGTAAGGAAAACATTATATCTGGCACAGCTAACCGCAAAGTGCATCTGCCCTACATTCATAGAAGTCTTTACCCGTCTATATTCCATATTGATCAGGCCCATCTTAGCATACAATCCACTTTCAAGATGTATCTTACTAGACATTTTATGCAGCTAGAGAGACCCCAGAGGATCCTAACAAAAAAATATCATGGGCCTTAAAAATCTGAAGTACCAGAGAAGGCTGGTGGCTCTGTCCCTCTATTTGGCATCCTATAGACTCCTTAGGAGTGATCTGTATTTCGCTTTTTGGGCCACTAGGGATCCAGCATTCCAAGATCTCAATCTCCAGTAATCAAGTAAATACTAGAACTAGAGATCTGAACCTGCTTCGGCAAATAAACAAATCACTACGGAGAGAGAGATTCATTACACAATGATTGCCTCTTCTCTAGAACAGTCCATTCCAGATCAAGCGACATCTGGCCATCTGCCTCTAAAAAGGAGATAGGCTGGGTATTCACAAATCCCCCCCCTCCAAGTGACTGACCTATGGTCTGAGGGTTGGTACTGGCAAGGTATAAATGCCCATATGACCCAGTTTATTTATTTATGTATTTATTTATTTACTTAACATTTGGTAACTGGGTTAGTCTGACTGGGCAAATAGCCCTTTTTCAGCAGAGACCTGAGGAGAAAAGCTCCAGTAGTAACATAGGCAAGATATTACAATGAGCAAGTTATAACTAAACTAATCATACATAGTACAAAGTACAAAAACTGACAGAGAAAGCAGACCAAGTAACAACATACAAAATACTGTGCACTATATACATCATAATACAATACAGTCAGTTTAATATTATATTAATGGGAAAAGAAAAATAGCAAAAGAGCTCACAGGTTAATGGAAGCCATAGGAGAAGCAGGAGATTTAAAGGCATATAATATGTTCAGGGGTAACCCTGTAAAAGAAGAGGCCAGTGACCAGAGAACAGTTCGAACAGTTGCTTTGTATTTTCTGGGATTGTATGATTCTATGTTTATGAAGCTGGAACATTTGATGCCCTCATACTGGATAAATGCTACTCCCTTATAATTATGTTTCTATACCAAAGTTTACAGGGTGCAAGCCAGGCTACATCTGTGTAACTCCTTTGCATTGCTCTTTTATGCCCTCTTGAATGACTCTATTCATTACCTTACTATCACCCAAAGGTCTGTTCTATGGGTCCAGAACCATCTCAGTGAAGAAACACTTCTACATACACAGAGATAATAGGTTCATAGGTAGGTACTAGGCTATCGGCCCAAGGGCCTATGTAAGCCTAGCCAACAAGGTTCCCTGGCTTACGCCACCCAAGAAAGTTATTTTCCTGTGCCACTGTCCAGCAGAGACACAGAAGTGATCCCCGGGGTGTATTTCCTATTTCCCATCCACTCATCAAGACTCTTCTTGAAGAGTGCTAATGAAGAACTTTGCTTGACATAGA
>NC_056739.1:802030743-802068243 GCF_019279795.1 Protopterus annectens | reverse complement strand
AGTTTGGTGTGCTCTACTGGGGAGATGATGGTGTTGTTTTTGGCATGAATGTTGAAGTGGGTGGAAGTTTGGTTAGATTTGGAGGGTTGGAAAATAAGGATTTTGGTATTGCTGGGATTAAGTAGAAGTTGGGCATTGAATATCCAGCTTTCAGCAGATGTGAATGACTCTTGTGTGATCTTTCAAAGTTCTGGTAAAGTGGAGGCAGAGCAGATGAGGGTGGAGTCATCTGCATATTGTATGAAAGTAGCATGTTTGGTGGAGGTATGAAGGTTGTTGGTGAATAGAGAAAATAGTAGGGGGCCAAGGATGGAGCCGTGGGGGACACCAAGAGTTATGAGGAGATAAGGGGATAGCTGATCTTGCCAAACAAATGATTGCTGCCGACTGGACAGATAGCTATGGAACCAGTTGGTGGCAGAGTTGGAAAAGGAGAGATTAGTGAGGACAGAGAGAAGTATATTGTGTGATACCATATCAAAAGCCTTTGATAGGTCCAGAAATAATGTAGTGGAGAATAAGCCATTGTTTTTATGCTGTAGGATCGTGTTGGTGAAGGAGAGCAAGGCGGTGGTAGTGCTGTGATATGGCCTAAAGCCATAGTGGGTTTTGGAGAGGAGATTATTAGCTAGGAGATAGTTTAATTAAGAGTTAATACATTTCTCAAGGATCATGGAGAGTGGGAAAAGGATGGCAATTGGGGCAGTAATTGGAAAGGTCAGTGGAGGCGCCACCTTTGTGTAGGGGAATGATGTGTGAAATTTTCCACAGAGTAGGCACATAGCTTTCTGATATGGAGTGGTTAATTAATATGGAAATTGGATAGGCTAGGATGTCAGCTGCCATTGTCTGAGGAAGGTTGTCAGCTGCAAGTTTTGTGGGCTTAAGTTTTGTCAGAAGTCTTTTTTATGTAGGAGGTAGGTACTGCAGAGAAGGTGAAAGAGGGGGGTGAGAAATTGGGGTTGATTGAGGGGATAGTGGATGAGGAGTGTTGTTTTGGATAGGGATAGTATGATTTCAGTGAAGTGTTTGGTAAAGGAGTCAGCTATTGGAGGGGATGTAGGTGGGGAAGGGTGCCTAGTTTGCCTGGATGAAATATGGAGTTTATTGTGGACCAGAATTGCTTAGGATTGTGATGGGAGGAGTTTAGGTTGAACTGATAGTAAAGGGCTTTATCTGTTTTTATTTGTTTGGCTGCCTGAAATTTCTGTCGGGCAAATGAACTTTAGGTCAAATGAAGGTGACCCATAGATATATATATATATATATATATATATATATATATATATATATATATATATATATATATATATGTACATACATGTAGATATAGATAAATATATGGAAGCCAGTAATACAGTTATACTTTTTGTGAAGTTTGGAGGATGGAAGCACTGTAAGGTAGTAAGAAAAGGTAAGTAATGACAAGAGCAGTTTTAGTTACATTGGTGAGAAAGTATTTGGGTCTCTAAAGCATAACTAGATTTGGTGATTTTTATGCAATTCTGTATATGTAGATTGAATTTAAGATTATCATACACTATTATCTCTAAAAATGTGTGATGAGAAGTGACTTCAATGGTTGTAGTATATGAGGGAGGATTTAAATTTTTCTTTTTTCTTTTGTGAGAATGGGATTTGGGGAAAAAAAGAAGTAAGTCCAAGAAATATCACTCCCTACAGGACTAACACTACCTGTGCCAAACTCAGTCCAAACACATAAACTAACATAAAAGGCACAGTAGCGATGCAGGCAGTAAACACAACACTAACCAAAATGCAGGAAACAAAGCTGAAAAAAAATGCTGCTTCATGAACTTTAAAATTCAGATTTATTATGATACAAACAGAAGATGTGGTAAGCACTTTCACCTGGATAGGCTTCTTCAGACCAAAAGAACCCCCCCCTGTACACCCTTATATGGCAAAAAAGGTGCCAAAAACAGACAAACCATTAAAGGCACAGTACAACTATTATGGTATACAACATAAATGAAGTGCTTACTCTAAAATACATTAACCATAGTAAAATAAAAACACCTATACCACTCATAAAACATGAATAGAGATGTATAAAAACAAAAAACTGCATAGATTCATACTAATTGCACAACACTAACAATAAATCCTCTCATAAAAATGCTCTCATAAAAAATGGTCTCATAATATATGTAAAAAGCACAGTCATACATATCACTTCAATCTCCTGGACTTCAGGAAAGGTCTCAATGGTACTTTTTCATTCAGTCCAGGAAAAACATCTGCTCTAAGTTTAACAATCCATTTAGATTCAATACTCTCAGTGGGGTGCAGTTGGTGTCTGATTACTTGAAGGATAAATCTGGATTAGGTAGTGATGCAGTGGATCCGTTAGCTTTGTTTTTAGAAGTTGTGTTAGGGAACAACATTTTTTGTTTTGGCTCTCAGTGCTATTTACAGATGGATGGCGAGGCTATGGGTACTTCTTGTGCCAATAGCTACGCCAACCTCTTTATGGCTGCATGGGAGACCAACTTCTTGTTTGGTATAAGTGATTTTCTGAGGAACGTCATGTTTTATAGGCATTTTGTAGATGGTGTGTTTTTCATTTGGAAGGGCACGAAAGATGAGTTCTCTCTCTTCCTGGAGTGAGTTAATGGTCTAACGCATTATCTGAAATTTACCCATGAGGTTTCTGAGAATTGGATTTCCTTTTTCGATGAATACGTTCAGAGACTGGAAAGTGGCCTATTGAACACAGGAGTGTATAGAAAGGCGTGTCAATGCAATTCCTATCTCCATAGATGCAGTATGCATCCAGGTTACATCTTTGGCAATATTGTGAGGGGTGAGGTATATAGGAAGTCATGGTATAATCCCAGTCAGGATACTTTTGAGGCAGATGTTAGGGATTTATTTGAGAGGTTTAAGAGCAGGGAATATCAGACATCTGATATGGAGAGAGGATTAGCAGACCTCATTAATTTGAGGGAATAAACTGCTGCACCCTTTTTCTCTGAGACTGTAGTGGACCATGATGGTCCCTCCCAGGGTGTTCTGGCAGGGAGTAGAAACCATGGTTTCAGAGTGCCCTTGTATTATACTAAGGATGTAGGTAGATTGAAGGATGTGATTAGATCACACTGGGGGTGTGTTAACACTGGACCCGAATGTGAGGGGGGAAATTGTGGGTGCTGCCCCAGGTTTTGTCTATAAGAATAGATCGAATCTAAAGAAATTGCTGTGTTATCCTGCTATGGATGGTGGAGGTGATAGGGTTGCTGGTACTGTACCCTGTGGTAGTTGCAACTATTGTTGTTCCATAGACACCGATGTCCATTTCTATCACCCTGTCTATGGCACTAACCATGAAGTGGAGTTCATGCAAACTGAGAATCTACACATGTTGTTTATTTGGCCTCCTGTGGAGCCTGTGCTGCGTTTTATGTAGGCAAGATGGACAGGAGGCTGAGGGACAGAATAAGGGAACATCTCTACCAGATCAGGATGCTTTGTCCAAACATATCTTGTCTAATGATTCCACACACTTTTTTTGTTTTAAAGTACTAGATCTTACACACACTAGTTTTGGGGTTGGGTGTGAGGGGTAGAACTGAGAGTACTGAATCTAAATGGATTGTTAAAGTTAGAGCAGATGTTTTTCCTGGACTGAATGAAAAAGTACCATTGAGACCTTTCCTGAAGTCCAGGAGACTGAAGTGATATGTATGACTGTGCTTTTTACATATATTATGAGAACATTTTTATGAGAGCATTTTTATGAGAGGATTTATTGTTAGTGTTGTGCAATTAGTATGCATCTATGCAGTTTTTTGTTTGTATACATCTCTATTCATGTTTTATGAGTGGTATAGGTGTTTTTATTTTATTATGGTTAATGTATTTTAGAGTAAGCACTTCATTTATGTTGTATACCATGATAGTTGTACTGTGCCTTTAATGGTTTATCTGTTTTTGGCACCTTTTTTGCCATATAAGGGTGTACAAGAGGGGGGGTTCTTTTGATCTGAAGAAGCCTATCCAGGTGAAAGTGCTTACCACATCTTCTGTTTGTATCACAATAAATCCGAATTTTAAAGTTCATGAAGCAGCGTTTTTTTTCAGCTTTGTTTCCTGCATTTTGGTTAGAGCTGTGTTTACTGCCTGCATCGCTACTGTGCCCTTTATGTTAGTTTATGAAAAAAAGAAGTAGTTTATTTCTTTATTTCTTTATTTTTGGATCATAGGAATTTACTAGGCTATTGGCCTTGAGGCCCTTACAAGCCTAGCCAAGAGTTTAGCCCGTGTTCCTACAAGTCAGCACCTGATACCCCTATCCAGCAGGGACACAGGTGGAATCCCAGGGGTGTATTTTCTGTTCCCCATCCAGTTATCCAGGCTGCGCTTAAAATCGGTTAATGAGATACTCTGCTTGATGTGGAGAGGGAGTCTATTCCACAGAAGGGGGAGTCTCTGAGACACAAATCTGTGCAGCCAACAAGTCCTACTGATGTCACAGACCAGATTGAGGTTGCACGTGCAGGTTACCTGAGTGGATATGCAGCAGTCCCATCAAGGAGGGGTCGGATATTACTTTTATTGCCAGACAAAGGTCACCTCTGAGGAGTCTGTATGAGAGTGAGATAGTAAATATGTCAGGTCCTTATATCCTGATTGCCTGCTACTGTCACCCAACATATTTACTCCCTTAATGGTGCTTCCACTTACCTGGTGAATGCACAAAAATTCATACATGTTTCCTGGTTTAAATGCAGCCAGTTTTGGCCATACTTCCATATGGTCCATGTTTGTGCATGTACATTTGTGGTGCATGTGTTATCCTGTCAAAGGTTAATCTTATTGAATCTGGTCATTGGTGTACAGTTTATGCAGATAAGTGTGTGATGGACTTGATAGAATGTGAGCACATTCTACTATTTGTGTAAAGTGGCAGGATGTTGAACCATTTACAGAATCATAGTTTCGAATACAAGCCAATGGCTTACTAATCTTCTGCATGTTTGACTGACATAACTGCATGCCTGTGTTTCTAATTACCACTAAAATCATTTAGCAATTTTATAAAAGTAGGCAGAGACCGCTTTTTTTGAATTTGTGTGGTAACTTGCCCCATAATGTCTGTATAACAGAGTCATCCCTCCTGCATCCATTGTTTATATTTAATTAGAGAATGGGCAAGACATACATCAGCACTCTGATTGTTGAACAAACATTCTCCAGCAGGGCATTAATGTACATGTAATGCCCGGTGAAAAATGAGTATGCTGCTTAGACTGGTAAAAAACTAACGGCCTCCATTACTTTTACACTCGATAAGTAGTGCTTTTGTTGTTTGGCGAGTGTAAAAAAAAAGTGTATCTGTGTGTGTGTGTATATATATTTCTGCATGTGTAAGTGAATGCGTGTATGAAAACAGAGGAGACTGTGTGTGTGTGTGTGTGTGTGTGTGTGTGTGTGTGTGTGTGTGTGTGTGTGTGTGTGTGTGTGTGAGAGAGAGAGAGAGAGAGAGGTCTTGTGTGACTGAATGCCTGTATGAAAGCAGAAGTGACTGCGTGTGTTTATGATAGAGACAGAGAGAGAGATCGAGAGAGAGTGAGAGCAATCTTGTGTGAGTGAATGTGTGTATGAAAGCAGAAGTGACTGTGTATAAGAGAATGAGAATGGGCTGTCTGTAAAACTGTTGCGCTTTACTTAATTATTTCTTTTTTTAAGTACTATATTATTTTCTTATATATTTTTGATGTAAAATGTTTCCTCCAACACCGTTAACATATACTACAGAAAGTTTGAAACATTAGGTGGAGAAATTATTTACATCAAAAAAATACAAAAAAAAATAATATAGTACTTAAAAAAACTAAGTAAAGTTTTCCAGAGAACCCATTCTCTAAGTGCAATAATGCCCTCCAGGGTGTGTGTTTATGTGTAATTAACACCCTTCCAGGGGTGCAAAGGCCCTTCACCTGTGGCGTCAGGTCTCATAACACCACTGGGCAGGTGTTAATTACACATTAACACACAACCTGTCTGGCATTATTGCTTACTTATAACAGCAAGTTGCTTGACATTTTTATAAGTAATGTAGGCTGTGTGTCGCAGAAACTTTTTTTCAGACATAATTCATAAATAGGGCATACATGACAAGGGTGTTCCAAAACCAGTGAGCAAGTACCCGAGCTGACAAGAAGTTCAGCAAAACTTATTAGCCAGATTATGAATACCTCTCACCCTCTTAATGCAAGAAATCTGGACAAAGCCTCAAATTATTGGGGTATGAAACTTTTCAGCCAGATCATACATACCTCTCAACCTCTTAATGCAAGAAATCTGGACAAAGCCATAAATAATGTGGGGCAAAGGCCCAAAAATAGGGACATATTTTAAATATTGCACTTACAAATTTAGAACAATACTGGAATGAGTGTCAACATGCATTTTTCTGAAGGATATAAAGTCTGAAACTCAAAATATGTGCTATTAGTTAGTTACTTCAATCTTCAGTGATTTGCCAGAAAAAACACAAACTTTATGAGGAACACACCAAAAATATTGGGTAAAAAATCTGGACATTCTGTGAAAATCTCAACAGTTGACAGGCACAGCTAGGATGTCTAACATTATCTGGCATTGTTTAGGAAACACTAGAGAGCTATAATGGCTCCAGCATTAGCAAGAAGTATCCTGGTAGAGAAATGCTAAGTAAATGACAAAGTGCTGGGAGCACATCTAAAAAAGTGGGCACAGCTAGTACTCCTGTAAAGAAGTGCTACAGCCAAAAGTTTAAACCTGGGCATTATAAATTCATATGAGGCATGAAAAGCCTTCATATTTCCTCAGTAATAAGCATTGTGATGCATTTTATAGCATGCAAGAGGCCTTTTGTTTTTTAAATCAAATTACAGTAGTTGAATCCCACAGAGCCGCCATGTACTATTTCAATGGGTTAACAATGTATTAACACCTGACTTGAAAAATCCATAGTAATTGCTGTGGGATGGCAATAAATCTGAATAATTTTTCTCCTGGACAGGTGAAAGTATATTTCATGGAAATAAATGATCAGTGCTTAGAATACTTACTTTTGACATTCCACTCAGAGATGGACTTGAGTTTCAGTGGGCTGTCATGGGCCAATGCATCATTTTTATTTACGTTGACAAAACGCTCATGACTAGATCGAATCCATACATATGGGTGTTGATATTTAGCATACACAGCCAGTAAGAACAAAGTACAGTTTGTTCCCTACAAAAATGAGAGAATTTGGTGAGGCTAATATAAACAGTATTGATGCATAGTCTTTCAGAAAATAGAATCTGACATAATGACTTTATTAGTAATAATTCCTCTGAATGTCCTCAGTCCAAGAATAGCCCACAAGTAACGACCATATTAATAAATGACAACTATCAATGCTAACTGCTTCTGAACCAGGAATTAATGTTATGAAATTACAAGAATTTATTATTTTTGAACGTGGAATTCAGGGTTGTCCTAACAACAGGGCCCTCCACCTGTATGATGTAACTACACCCCTTCCTATAGGTAACCCTTCCCCTTATCAAACCTCACCCAGAGGCACCAATCTTGAATTCCACATGCAGTTATTGTATGCAGCAGCAAATGTACAAGTCAAATAAAAAAATCTAAAAGCAACATCATTTTTTATTAATCGGGATATAACACAGGCACATACAAGTGTATGCCCTCTATGCAGTTAGAAATCTTTAGAAGCCATAAGCGATCATTAAAAAACAGATACAAAAATATAACAGACACATTTAGTACTCAGCGCTGACATCCCAGTAAATGGAGAACTTGGTGTACCCTATGTTTCACAATAAATTCAGTATGACCACTCATTACTGCTGATTAAACAACAGCCATTGCTGACTGCTGCCATAACTTTGGTACCACCTTATTTAACTAAAAACAGAACTCAGAAAAGAAGACTAAATATGGCTTGCTTCAAAACACTCTCAGGTACATATAAGTAACAATCTTTTAAATGCACAGAGCTATTGTTTTATTGATTCTTTCTTATTATTAATGAAAACACATTATCTACACATCCTCACACCCTTACAGGTAAAACAGAGTGCTATGTCAGTTGTAGTTAAATCAGAATTTCTATTTTTTACTGAATGCCATTTGAGAATCACTGCAGTATGCAATCTGCTTATTCAGGTGTGCACGGATATCCAGTGGCAGGGTCGTCCACCCTCAATCTTAAGTCCCAGGGTGCACTTGTGCCGCAGACCAAGATTAATTTTTAGATGTCACCTGCCTGAATGCTACTCCTTTTACACGGTCAGTGTTGTTCATCTCAACACCAGACCTGCTTGTACCTGGCAAACGTGTAAAAATAAAATAAAATGAGGAAGCCAGAGTATTCACTTTATTTCACTACAACAAATCGTGCACAGTGTTTTAGAGCTGGAGAGATCTAAAATCAGAATGAGACACATTTTAAATATTGACCTCAAAGCTTCGAAAGTTGGTAGAATAAAAGGTGTCGTATTTGCACACATTTTCTAAAAGATACAAAGTCTGAAACTCAAATAACTTTCATTATTTAGTAAATTCAATCCTCAGTGATTTGCTGGGAAAAAAAAAAGAAAATCACATTTTATTAAGAAGAGACCAAAACTAGAATGCAAAAATTCTGGACATACTGCAAAACTTTGGATGGTTGAATATAACTCAGTATCACATTTTTTTCTTCAACAATTATTAAGATGTGATGACAAACTCAGGAGCCCAGTAAGGAAGGTAGCTGGAATAAATAGTACACCACAGCAAAATAAAATCTTCCAGTTTAATGAGTAAAAAGACAAATACTGGTGAGCGCTTTCGCAATGATGACCATTGCTTCTTCAGACAATTAATTCAAAAACTAACTACACCTAAATACATTGCTCAAATTCAAACCAACCAATCCTATTACAGATAAATTAATTGCCATGGTTACATAAAGAATTTAAATAAAATTATTTTTATATTATGTTATAATAAATGTTTGTGCTATAAATCATCTACAAGTATATTACATGATTTTAAGGCCTACTTTATTTTATTTTTCTGGATTTCAGGGCTGGTTTCAGAGGAACACTATAATTTAAACCTAATCTCCTGTGTGCTACCAGCCTTAAAATCCAGTGTGTTTCCATATTTTCTGTGGTATTTACAATGTCTCCCATCCTACTATTTACACTCTGGACATGCAAAACTTGAAACACAAACACATGTTCTTCCCCTTTGGCCAAGGTGTGCTTTGCCAAGGCACTATACTCATGTCCCTTCCTTGTGCAATATAGGTGGTCCCTAATTCATTCCCTAAGGTGGTGGTTGGTCTTACCTGCATAGAACTGAAAACATATTTTACAGTGGGCTACATATACCACTTTGCTCGTGTTACAATCTGCTGAGTTCCTAAGTGCCCATAAATGCTCTGTTCTTGGATGCTTAAAGAATCCAGACTCATCTATGTAAATGCAGTATGCACAGTTTCCAGACTTGTGTGTACCTTTTGCTACATTCTTTCTCATCCTAGCTGTCCTCAGATAGCATAATTGTTGTTTTAAGTTTTTCTTGTTTTTAAATACAAAATGTGGTTGTGTGCCCACTACATTTGTTGTATCTTCGTCCATTAGCAACATGTGCCAATTCTGTTAAATAATATTTTTAAATCAACTTATAGCCATAGTATATGGCAGAACCAAAGGGGTATGGGATATGTTATTGTTCTTAATCTGCACATTTTCTCTTGTGATTCTATCCGAGTAGTATGGATTAGCTTTGCCATGTCTTTCTCTATGCACACCCTAATATACTCTATTAATCTCTTGTTCACTATAGCCCCTGCTCATAAAACCTGTTTTCAAGTTCCTAAGTTCATTCACATATACTTCATCTTGGCAGCACAAGTGTGACACTGTCATTGCCTGTCCTCTAATGACATTAGGAAAAATATGTTGATTGTGCATACTATGCCTATGTAAAAATGTTGGGCGATAACCTTGCTTTCTATGTAACTTGGTAGACCAAGTATCACCATCTCTGTAAACTCTGACATCTAAAAAATCTATACTTTGTATAGAATAATTCATGGTACAGTTCAGGAAGTCACTAGTGGTGTTAAGATGTACATAGAATGACTTCAATTGCTTTTCACTTCCCTTCCAATAAACAAAAAGATCATCTACAAAATGCCTATAAAAGGCTATTTGGTGATTAACCAACAAATGTTCATACTCCCAATTTACCATGACTAAATTTGCATATGTATTGGCACAACTAGTGCCCATGGCAACTCCTGACAGTTGCTTATGGCACTTTTTTTGAACATAAAAATGTTATGTTCAAGTACTATTTCTAATAACATGCAAAGAAACTCTATCTTACTTAAAGAAAGTTTGCCTTGTCTCACAAGTATTGATTGACTTTCAACAATGAAATACTGGAAAAGTTCCTTAATTAATAGGCCCATACATTTAGATTTATGCAAAGTATTTGCAATATGATTACTCATTTCAAAAACTATTCCTGTGGGTACTATTTCATAAACTTTTCTATCAGATAACATTTCCTGCATGGCTTCATAGTAAAAATCAGAATCTAATACCACAATAGGCCCCCCTTATCAGAGGGACGTATAACTATGTTGTCATTCTTTTGTAAATCATGCATTGCATTCACTTATTGACAAATTATACCCATGTTCATTTAAAAAATCACATTCATTATTATATACTGCATTCTCACATGCCTTTAAAAATGTCCACATTATACGGTAACACTGGCATATAAGTACTATTTTCCTTAAATTGAGCACTTCTCACTTCGTTTTCATTTTAAACTGTAATTTAAGTGCTATATTTCACGTAAACATTCTCAAACACAATAACATTTCAGTATTGTCCATTTTATTTGTAGGAATTAAGCTCAAACCTTTGTTCAATAAAGAAGTTTCAGCTGCAGTCAATTCATACCTTGATATATTCCATACTAGGTCTCCTGACCATACCCCCACATTTTCTTTAAGGTGTATGTTTGTAAATGACCTGGTGCTTCTTTCCGTTTCTGACCTCCTCTGAATACATCTTGATCCACTGATTTCTTCCTCCCTACTCAAAAGGGTAGGTGTAGAACAGGAAAAACCTGCTGCTACCCTGCCTCCATGTCTATTCTTCATCTAACAGCAGTTTCTGTTGTTAAGTTACTTTGCAAAGCTTTGTTCACTGTTGAATATGAAGGAACTTCCATCGGTGTTGAATAAACCAAAGCTATCTGATTAGGTGAGAGAATACTCCCCCCTTGCCGTTGATTCATTGCTTCCCCTTCTTCTATGGATGCATTGGTTGTTTCTTTAGACCGTGGCTGTTGCTTATTAAGATGTATTAAACTCTAAAGTCAGGCATTGTTGACTAACTATAATCCTCATTATTTACCAGAAAATCAGATATTTTATGAGGGACATGAGGAAAATATGGCAAATAAAATCAGGGATGTTCTGAAAATTCAGGTGCACATTTTAGCTGTAGTGTCTTTGTATGGCAAACCTGGCATCAGCCTTCCTGACCCACTCTTACTTCCCAAACCCGGCATCAGCCTTGCTGACCCACTGTTACTGCACAAACCTGGCATCAGCCTTCCTGACCCACTGTTACTGACAAACCTGGCATCAGCCTTCCTGAGCCACTGTTACTGCCCAAACCTGGCATCAGCCTTCGTGAGCCACTGTTACTGCCCGAACCTGGCATCAGCCTTCCTGAGCCACTGTTACTGCCCGAACCTGGCATCAGCCTTCGTGAGCCACTGTTACTGTCCAAACTTGGCATCAGCCTTCCAGACCCACTGCTACTACCCGAACCTGGCATCAGCCTTTCTGAGCCACTATTACTGTCCAAACCTGGCATCAGCCTTCGAGAGCAACTGTTACTGCCCAAGCCTGGCATCAGCCTTCTTGAGCCACTGTTACTGCCCAAACCTGGCATCAGCCTTCCTGAGCCACTGTTACTGTCCAAACCTGGCATCAGCCTTCGAGAGCAACTGCTACTGCCCAAGCCTAGCATCAGCCTTCTTGAGCCACTGTTACTGCCCAAACCTGGCATCAGCCTTCCTGACCCACTGTTACTGTCCAAACCCGGCATCAGCCTTCCTGAGCCATTATTACTGTCCAAATCTGGCATCAGCCTTCAAGAGCAACTGTTACTGCCCAAGCCTGGCATCAGCCTTCCTGACCCACTGTTACTGCACAAACCTGGCATCAGCCTTCCTGAGCCACTGTTACTTCCCAAGCCTGGCATCAGCCCTCCTGACCCACTGTTACTTCCCAAACCTGGCATCAGCCTTTCTGAACCACTGTTATTGTCCAAACCTGGCATCAGCCTTCGAGAGCAACTGTTACTGCCCAAGCCTGGCATCAGCCTTCTTGAGCCACTGTTACTGCCCAAACCTGGCATCAGCCTTCCTGAGCCACTGTTACTGCCCAAACCTGGCATCAGCCTTCCTGAGCCACTGTTACTGCCCAAACCTGGCATCAGCCTTCCTGACGCACTGTTACTACCCAAACCCAGCATCAGCCTTCCTGACCCACTGTTACTGCCCAACCCTGGCATCAGCCTTCCTGAACCACTGTTACTGCCCAACCCTGGCATCAGCCTTCCTGACCCACTGTTACTGCCCAAACTGGGCATCAGCCTTCCTGACCCACTGTTACTGACAAACCCGGCATCAACCTTCCTGACCCACTGTTACTGCCCAAACTATCAGCCTTCCTGACCAACTGTTACTGCCCAAACCTGGCATCAACCTTCCTGAGCAACTGTTACTGCCCAAACCTGGCATAACCCTTCCTGAGCCACTGTTACTTCCCAAACCTGGCAAAAGCCTTCCTGACGCACTGTTACTGCCCAAACCCGGCATCAGCCTTCCTGACCCACTGTTCATAGGTTCATAGGTGTTTACTAGGCTAACAACCACAAGGATGTTTTTAAGCCTAGCCATGCATCCCAAATCTCTGACAAGATCTCAACCTTGAGAAGTGTAAGCACGGGGCTGGCAGATGAACCATTTACAGGTTACCTATTTGCATTAGAGACATAGGTGCCAAACCAGAGATCAGCCTTCCTGAGCCACTGTTACTGCCCAAACCTGGCATCAGCCTTCATGACCCACTGTTACTGCCCAAGCCTGGCATCAGCCTTCCTGACCACTGTTATTCCCCAAACCTGGCATCAGCCTTCTTGACCCACTGTTCATAGGTTCATATGTGTTTACTTGGCTAACAACCACAAGGGCCTTTTTAAGCCTAGCCATGCATCCCAAATCTCTGACAAGATCTGAACCTTGAGAAGTGTAAGCAAGGGGCTGGCAGATGAACCATTTACAGGTTACCTGTTTGCATTAGAGACATAGGTGCCAAACCAGAGATCAGCCTTCCTGAGCCACTGTTACTGCCCAAACCTGGCATCAGCCTTCATGACCCACTGTTACTGTCCAGGCCTGTCATCAACCTTCCTGAGCCACTATTACTGCCCAAATCTGGCATCAGCCTTCCTGACCCACTGTTACTGCCCAGACCTCTCATCAGCCTTCCTGACCCACTGTTACTGCCCAGACCTCTCATCAGCCTTCCTGGCCCACTGTTACTGCTTCCTATTGATTGCTGTCATTCTTCTCAGCTGTGCTCTGATCTCACCAGTTATCATGTGGTCATTCAGTTGGCCCAATGCAGCACCACACAACCAAAACCTTTTAGCTTTTTGGTCCATTTCAAGCCCACTATACAAACATTTTTTTTTTATGAACAAATTTATTAGAAGTCTTAAACTCAAAAGTCTGGCATTATTACAATAATCCTCATCATTTACCAGAAATTCAAATATTTTGTGAGGAACAGCTGGAAAAGCAATTAAAATTAGGGACATTCTGCAATGCAAACTCAGATCTGTTGCAGTACAGTTTTCACTGCATAATCGGCATTGTCTCAGACTGTGAAGGCTGCCACCCATCGGGCTTCCAAACACCAGCTGCTACATCCTGCCTCAGTGATGCTTTTCTCACCAGAAGTCTTGCTCGTGTGGCCACTGATTTGGCCCAACACCATATCTCCATACTACCAAACATGCTTCTTTCTGGCCTACTTTTGTCTGATGGTCCCCTTCCTCATGGCCCAGCCAAATCAACAAAAACAACATGCTTCTGCTGTACTCACTACAACATACTTCATTCTGAACAGACCTACACAAAAAATTAAGCTTCAATTTAACACTAAGATAGACAAGGAAGTTTTTGTTTTTAATTGCTTTAACTTTATTAAGAAGGTGAACTAAATTTTGGAGACTACCAAAACAATAGTCTGTTAAAAATTCCTAGTAACCATATTCCTCTTAGATTCATTTATAACTGAATTTCTAAATATTATTATATATCCTTTTTCTATACAGAAGTCTCTTCTTTTAATGGTTGCACCAAAGAACTTTCATCTTCATGCCAGAACCTGTAGAGCACTTTCACATTAACAGTACACATTTTTAAGTAACGCATTACAGTTAAGGAAGGTACAGCACAAACATGTAGGTTTCCCATTAAGAATAATGATATCATAGGAATAGTTTTCAGCATATTGGCATGTAACTGAAAAATAAATGAATAGCAAGTGAATATTAAATGCCATCAAAGTTTCCAAACAATACTGGTTGCCTTTAAATGGAAGTACGTTTATAGTAAACATTCGAGAATAATGACCTAACTTATCAAGACAGTATATAATCACAAGACTTCAAGGAAAATCTTCTGAACTGCAGCCACCACCAGGTCAGGAATGTTATTCCCTATTAGCTGATTACCCTAATAGCCGAGTAAACCTGACATGACAAACAGAAACAAAAAAAATGTCTCTTCAAAATGTACGGGAACATTAATATGTCCTTAAGGAGTAATCTGTATATCTCCCATGCAAAGGTGGGAGGTTTTGTCATTTTTTTTCATAGGCATCACTCTCTTTTGCTATGATATTTTAGGTCATAAACCATTTACTGTGGGACATTTTTGCTTCTTGCATACACACACACACACACACACACACACACACACACACACACACACACACACACACACACACACACACGCACACACACACGCACGCACACACACACACACACACACATATATGCACACACTCGCACACAAATGCATTTCAACTTGAGGGTACTATTTTAAGCAAATAGCTGCTGTACACATGCCACTAATATGGTTACTCAAATGGACCTGTTCAATAGTACTAAAGTCATTACTTTAGACATGCCACTAATGTGTTTACATAGATGTACCTGTACAATAGTTCAAAAGTCACTGTTGTAGACATGCCACTAATGTGGTTACTCAAATGTACTTGCACAATAGTACTGATGTCACTGTTATAGACACATTATTAATGTTTTTACTCAGATGTACCTGCACAATAGCACTAATGTTGGTGTTAGAGACATGCCACTAATGTGGTTACTCAGATGTACCTGTACAATAGTACTTAGGTCACTGTTGTGGACATGCTGCTAATGTGGTTACTCAGATTTACCTGCACAATAGTACTAAAGTTGCTGTTGTAGACATGCCACTAATATGGTTACTCAGATGAGCCTGTACAATAGTACTAATATCGCTGTTGTAAACATGTCACTAATGTTTTTACTCAGTTGTACCTGCACAACAGTACTAAAGTCGCTGTTGTAGGCATGCCACTAATGTGGTTACTGAGATATACCTGTACAATAGTAATAAAGTCACTGCTGAAGACATGCCACCAATGTGGTTTCTCAGAAATACTTGTGCAATAGTGATGACCCACTGTTACTGCCCAAACCTGACAAATACCTTCATCAGCCACTGTTACTGTCCAAACCTGGCATCAGCCTTTCTGAGCCACTGTTACTGTTTCACTGAATCGCTGATATTTTGCCCAGTCCCCAAACAATAATCTGGCCTAGAATAAGAAAACCGTTTCACCAGCATAAAAGGTAGCAACTGTTTATGAGGAATGAGGAAGCAACTCACTGGCATGGAAATCTCTCGCTCATATGGGGAGGCAGGTGGCACCATATCTTCCATATTACCAGCCATTTCCTCTCTGAAAAAGCAAACAAACATAAATAATTTCTCTATATGTGCACTGCAACCAATTTTCCTTCAAAGATATAATAAATTGGGAGTAATATACCCAACAATTTCATTAAACATAATCGCTGCAACAACTCAATTCAATGCAAATTACAGGAGTTGCAAAACTCCTGCAAGAGCTATATTTTCTTTAAGAAACAACTAAGAAAGCCTTATTCAAGAGACTGCAGTATATGTCATTTATTTACATAGATACAGAGAAGTTTGGCTTACTACTAACAATAATGGTACTTGACTAGAACACCCATTTCATCACAACAAATACCTTTACTCATGGTATTTATTTGCACTGTATTTGAAGATTGGTCAACATCTTATTTAATTGTCTGCCTGGCATTGTGTCAAAAACCTTACTGAAGTATGAATAAACACATCTATACCATCTATGGGCTTTGGTGCCCCCCCCCCAAAAAAAAAGTCACAGCAGATTTATCTAGCATGATCTATTTACCATAAATTTAAGATCCTGTAGTTTGATGGCCTCAAGCAGTAAACTAGTGTTTCCTGTGAAAGGGATTTCATATTTTCATACTACAAAGATTAGTTTTGTTGGTAGCCCAAGACAAGGATGGAATAAAGAATATATTCCGTTCAAGTGGAAAATCAATAATCCACAACTGACACCATGGCACAAAATAAAAACAAATTTATTAGAAAACAAACTCACTGGGATAGGAACAAAAAAGGTAAGGACACGAGTTTCACAGTCACTTTCTTCACATCTTCACCCTTTTTGTTCATATCTCAGCGAGTTATTTTCTACTAAATTTGTTTTTCTGTTGTGGCCTGGTGTCCATTACAGATTTACTGTTAGATTATTAGTTTAGTCAGTACTCATTTCCTCAACTCTGTCCTCTCACTTTTCTGAAATGGAGATCATGACTACCATTTTCCATTCCATGAGGATCACCTTATAGTCTCACATTCTCTTAAATATATTTATGACGTCATGCTGTCCAGTTATCTCTATTGTTATCTTTATAACTCTAGCATGCGCAGCCTAACTGCCCTCTGCATTTTTTAGTCGCAAAAGTTCTTTCATGACACTTTGTTCTGCAAAGGGCATTATTTTGACCCCGAAAAAGAAATTGGCTAGGCTTAAAATGGCCTGGATGGTCAGCTAGCTTAGTACTTACCTATAAACCAAAGTTTGATGCTACAAGAACATCTTTGCTGCCCTGTAAAGTTACCCCCTACAAGATCAACTTTTCTAAACACTGACCAGCAGTCATTTATCATTTCTATCTTTTCTGTACATTTTTGAGAACAAAGAAGCATAACTAATGGCAATATAAACCACATATAGACTAAAAGATAGAATGTGAGCAACGTGGAACTAAGTAAATGTCAATCCAAAGTCGAAATGGCTGACATCTAAAAAAAAAAAGTGTGTTATAACCATGCTAATGCCAAATGGTCTGAGAGAGACTGATTTCAGCATTCAAGAATAAGTCCTTGGCAGCTGGACCTGCTAATGCAACGGTTTCAGCCTCGCTAACGCCAAATGGTCTGAGAGAGACTGATTTCAGCATTCAAGAATAAGTCCTTGGCAGATGGACCTGCTAATACAATAGTTTGAACCTCCTTAATCAGACATTTAGGTAGGTCAGCTAAAAGCCAACCATCAGCAATAGAGAATAATATAATACCAAGGTAATAAGTATCTATACTGAATGTTTGGTTTCACCACGTTTTAATCTAGCGGAGTACCACTTAATGATAATATCAAAGATTTAGGCAGCGACCGCCATGCTAGCAAAAATCTGAGACCCCCCCCATAAAAATCTGAATAATTAAAGTAAGACACAAATTAGTTTTATTTATAAAAGAATCACTTGAATTGCTCATTTCCTAGGAGAAGAAAAGTTTTTATAATGAAAACGTAACCCAGTCCAATAATAAATTTGTAGTACCTGTAACTTATTTGTCTTATATTTACACTCCAAGAAATCTGAATTATCAGTTTCCATTGAGATATAAAGTGCATATAGTCTGAACAACTATTTTGGTGCGTCTTTGGTGTAGAGAACCACAAAGTTTGATCTTTCTTATACTGACCTTGGGTAGATTTTCTTTAATTTCTGAAATATGCTTACAGTAGGATTATATTTTAAAACACTGGTTTGAACATTCTTATTTAAAATTGGTTGATATTAGCAGTGAAATAAATAAAGGATACTCAAGGGTTTACTGATTTAAGTGAAAATGTTACAGCAATCCAGTAAAGTGTCAAATATACTTAAATGCAGATACTGAGGAAACTCCGCTTTATCTATAGCTTTACTGAACAAAAATGGAAATTGGAGAGGTAAATATTTTCTCTGGTGACTTTCTCATTGCAACCAGGTAATAAAGTGCTAATATTTGTTTCTTAAACAGAGTAAATGTTTTCCCAGAAAGCATGAAAAAGTTCTACTCATTTGCAGATATCTGCTAAGATATATAGCAAAGAGGTCTGGCTATTCAAGCCACTGTTTAAGGTGTCAGCAGTCATATGTTCCTCCATACTACAGAAATTTAGGTCAATGTCTTTTAATATTAAAGGCTTGACTTACTTCTGTTGGGACCAAAGCATTCATGGTAAACATGAGGTATTTAAGTTGAAAAGAAAAAAAAAACATGAAAAAAAACAGACAGACCATTCTGTCGTTGCTATTTTTAGCGAAAGCAAACCCTGCATAATATTATACTGCATTTAGAACAGTATCTTCATGATGCCATGAATTCTATTCAGTCAATTTTGCATAGCTGAGATGTATACTTCTGTATATTCAAATTTTCTCCATGTCACTGTCAGGATTTGTGATTGATAGCCAGTTATAACTTTAGTACGTACTGCTAAGGAAAACAATTTAGGAAATTAAGCCTTCACATCTGACACTGTTAGAATGAAATCACCAGTGTATTCGAAATATTTATACTTCCTGGGAGACAATTCAATTTAATATCCTTGATCACAGGATTTAGCTGTGTAAAGTTTGTTCAAGTGTTCAAATGCATGTAAGGGGATTAGGCAGCCCTGCTTAGCTCTATTATTTTGTAAAAAAAAAAATGCACCAATAAATACTTGAGGCAGTTTTGGTGTACTGAATTGTTCAATATTATTCAGTTATAGTTTGAAAATGTAATATGGAATACCACAGAGCTATATAGGAGCCAGGGAGAAAAAAATGATGGTTTAGTAAGTCAAAACATTTGTTAGGTAACTACTGCCATCCATAGGTTCATAGGTTCATAGGTTCATACTAGGCTATCTGCCCTAGGGCATTTATAAGCCTAGCCAGAGTGTGTTTGGCTTTCGCCACCCATTTTAAATGAATTTTGCTATGCCCTTTTTCGAGGTTAGTATACTGTGCCTCTGTCTAACAGTGACACAGAAGTGATACCCAGGGTAAACCTACGATCCCCCATCCACTCATCAAGATTCCACTTGAAGAGAGTCAATGAGGGACTCTGCCTAACCTGGACTGGGATTTTATTCCAGAGTGAAGGGAGCCTCTGGGTTATGAATCTGTCCCTCCAGCATGTCCTATTTATTTCAGTGCTGAGGTTCAAGTCTCTCGAGCACGTAGCTTGATGGGATTTGGATTTTCTGAGGTGCAGCATGTCCATTAATTCCGGGTTGGACATGGCTTTATACGTCAGGCACAGATCGCCTCTGAGCAGGTCAGTGTCAAACAATGGTTTATCACTGTTATTTATCATTCTGTATGTTACAGCCTACATAGCTTGATTAATAGTAAACATAGATCTAGTGAGCACAAAAGGAAACTGAAAATTTGAAAGGAAGGAATGAAAAGGCTTCAGTAAAGATATCAGGCAATGACTTTGCAGGCCATCCAATGATTTTGCACATACTTCTCAACTGTCCAGAATTTTTCAAAATGTTCAGACTTTGCCTCATATTTTTTGTCTATTCCTCATAACATTTGTGGTTTTCAGGCAAATCATTAAGGACTGAAGACCGTAAACGATAACACAAAATGCATGGTAAAAAAACTTGGCATTCTAGCAACTTTCTAAATTTGGAAGAGCAATAGTTAACACCTGTTCACAACTCTAGACCTTTGACTACCCCATTATTTTTGGCTTTGTCTGAATTCTTGCACTAAGAGGTTGAGAGACAACTTTTTGCATTTTATGGAATTTAAATGATTTTGGCCTTATAAGTCTCTTAGGCAGATTTTAAGAATAAATAGTTACAAGGCAGTTTAAAACCAGTAAAGCTGGAGCTAGGATTCCTTGGAACATTTTATAAAATTCAATTTGAATGCCCTCTGAACCTGAGGCTTCAAGGCATTTTTGTTAGGTAATGTGTTTACAGTCTAACACATGTTATATAACCAGAGGTACATATCCATGATGTGAAAAAGTGTGTTCAAAAATGCATTTACTGCTGGGCTGTTCTCATGTTTACTGTAATGATACCTTTGAGAAAAATGACCTGGAAATAATCCTAGAGGTTCATTCTGTGAAGCCAACAAGTTATTATTTTAGTTGACTGAAGCACTGTAAAAGTTGTATACTGTTTGCATGTAATATATTTTATAAATTATGTATAAGTAATATCTATTTTAAAATATTCCTCTTGGTGGCTATTTATTATGAACACATATTTTTTTCTTTGTCTAAAGCTTTTAAAAACAATACTTTGCATTTTCCTTCTATTCAAGAATATACTTTGCATAGTTTACTATTAGAAAACTTTTTAAATGAATAAATGTGCTTATAATTGTCATATCTGCATTATTTTTCTATTATGAAGGTGGCTAATTTGTCTCATAAGGCCCCTTAATATGTTATATTACAGTATATTATATTATAGTATATTATATTAAATTATATTATATTTTAAATGCTTACCTATTCTGTCTATTTAAGTGCACTTAATCTTCTGTCTCTACACCGTCGCTAACTTCTCCTCCTGCTTTTTGACCTATCCCATGTCATTGTTAACCTGAATGTCATTGTTAAGTTCTTCTCCACTGCTGATTTTAGTACTCCATGCCAGATGTCTGCAACCCACTCTTTGAAAAAAAAAGTACTTTTAGAGATCCATGGATTAGGAAATCCCAATAATTTGCTGCCTGTGTTCCTCTTTTGTCCTTCCTATTGCAGATATTCCCTTCATATCACTCTGACATGATCTTGTGTTCTAATAACATGCCCTCCTCCCCATCTCTTCAAGTCTCAGGTGAGAAAAGCTCTAGCTCTTCCAGTCAATAGTCAAATACCTTCCGCCTCTATCCGAAGGATCCTGCTGGTGGCTTTTCTTTAGATTCCTTTCAGCAACCTAATAGCCTTTCCTTGTATGGCCTCCAGAACCGCACACAGTACTTAAGACGTGGTCTAGTCAGGGTCCCTGTAGACTGGCAGCATTAACTTTGAGGTTCTGAGATCTTTTCCCTTGGATGTACAAACCAGTATTCTGTTTGCTGCTGCCACTCCCCTCTCACTGTAGTCATGGTGGCCCACTGCATGAGTGTTCCGCACCCTCACATCCTTTTTCTATTCTGTTGCCATCAGTTCTGCTCTTCCCAGTTGATACCTCATATCAAAGTTTTTATGGCCCAAGTGGAGGACTTTGCATTTTCTGCATGGTTCCACTATGACTCATCAAGTTATATTAGGATGGAGGTTACAATCAGATAAAAGCAACCACTTATAACATTGTCCAGATAAAAAAAAAAAAAAAAAGGTAAAGTGCTTTTGTAGGCAAGTACAGCCATCCCTGAAACAGAAGAGTCTCATGCACATGTGGGGACCTCCATACCCCAAACTCTATTATTGTACAAACATGAAGAAGGGAGAAATCTTTGAAAAGAAAAAGGTTCACTGCAGGTGTGCACTCAGAAATAACCCCGGATGTGATTTATTTTGGAAAACAGTGATCTTTCACCAAGCTGAACTCAACCAGAAGGTACATCATCCTTTTTAAACAAAACAAGATGCCGGGAGCCTTCTGCACACTAAATCTCAACTGTTACTTTTCTACTCACTTGTTCATCCATTGTAAATCCTTCCTTAGACTCTCTACTCCCATCATGCATTGCTGCACCTGGCTTTGTGTCAGCAGCAGAGAGGTTAACCCAATTCACTGTTCACACAGAGATCTCTAAGGCATCCCTGTGAATGAGTACTGGACCTCAGACAGACTCTACTTGGTACTTTCCTAATTCCTAACATTGTCCCTCTCACCGCAGCCATCTGTGTCCTACTGTTCAGCCATGCAGATATCCCGTTTCTCAGTCTTGATTCTACCCACAGTCCTTTGCAGCATTTCTATCAGTCTTCTGTGCTGTATGAGGCTGAAACAAAGATCATGCTGATGCTCACATGCACCATATTTGCAGTACTCCCCCATCAGGTTCACCTGCAACCCATCCATAAAACTGAATAGATTTTGGACTGCCAACTCTTACTGTTTGTGAACCCATTGCTGTCCTAATATTTGCTGTCCTCTGTAGAGGTACGAACCTCCCCTTGTGATTCTTTCCATGTCTTTCCCCTCACTGTTGTTAAGCTAACAGGCCTGCAGTTTCCTTGACTTTTTCTGCACTCCCCTTATATAATGGTACCATAATGACTTAACAGAGGTCTGTTTGCTATTAAGTAAAGCTGGTACATTTTACTGACTAAAATGTTATAACATGAATTCAACTTCTTAGTTTTCAGAAAGAGAAGTACAAATCTTTGGGGGGGATTCATAAAGATTAACACAAGGTGAACAATATGTGTACACCTTGAGGTAATTTTTCTGAATTCAGCAATAGCCCTACCACAATGCTTTTCAGTCTATTAACTCAGAAAAGATCACATGGTGTACACTTTGTGGTATCCATCGTGAATCCCTCTTATTCTTTCTTCAGAATTATATTTTGACACAAGATGAAATATAACCAAGTGATGTGACCAGACCATTGGCTGCTTTGAATTCCTCTAAGTTCAGTATTTAGTATCCAGAAAGAAAACTATTTTCTAGACTGTTCTCCTGGTCCAGGTGTGAATGCTAGACTTCACACCTTTAAGAAATGTTGCAAGGATTCTCTTATGTGGTTGATTATTTATAATAACATATTAATTAACGTCTTAAGAATAATGTTAGTTTACAATATGCTGGTCAGTTAACACAGTTATAATGTATTTAATATTATGAAAAATTGCTTCATAGCTAGAAAGGGAACATAAACTGAACCTGTGGTCAAAAATGGAGTTTTTCAACTGGATATAAGACATGTTCACTAAACCCAGAATATGGAAGGCACAAAATTGACCACACCGATGCCGAGAACCAATTTACATTTACATTTCTTTAAATAATTCTTTATCCTGGAAAAATAGATGGTATATTGTATAACAGTATCTAGCACTTCCCAAATTAAAAAGAAAGTAAGTTATGTGCAGTGTATGACCACTGGACCATTAATATTGATAATTCAATTGCATGGAATGCAAAAACTAAAATAAGATGATGGCTGCCTTCCCCTCCTTAAAAACAAGATTAATGAGGAAAATCATAAAAAATCTCTGTATGCAGCATAAAAAGAAAACAATAGCACTGAAAAAGTCCTTATGAACTTGCAAAGGCCTGTCAGGTGCACATGGCTGATCACATGGTAATAACTCCATACAGGTGCACATGACTGACGAGATGGAGATATGGATATTGCTCCATACAGGTGTATATGGCTGATCACATGGCCACAGCTCCATGCAGGTGTACATGGCTGATCATATCATGACAGTTCCATACAGATGCACATGGCTGACCACCTCATGACACCTTCATGCAGGTGTACATGGCTGACCGCATCATGACAGCTCCATGCAGGTGTACATAAGCTAGTCCTGGAACAGAACAGTCTCATGTACATGACAGCCCTGTGCTGAAATCACTTCTGAAAGTAACTACAAGTGTCTGAGAAATTATTAGACGTATGTGAAATAATTTAAATTCCAGTTCATCCTTTGGAACAGAATCAATTTGAAAAATAATACCTTCAAACTGTATGGCTAATTTAGCATTATCAGTAAAAATAAGGTGCTTTTGGCACAGATTGTACAAACAGTAGAACATTTCTTTCAAAAGACCACACTGTCAAGTGACAGATCCTTTACTATATGTGGCCATTTGCTGCTTTAAGTTTTTTTTTTCTTAGCATCTGCAAATACAGAGTTCCTGCTTGATATTTTAGGTAATCAAGCAATTGTGTGTTTGCCTTTATATTAATTAAGTGACCAGCAATTATATGAGTCTCAATAATAGGCATATTTAAAGGACTAATGTCTTGTAGTAATAATAATAATAATAATAATAATAATAATAATGATGATGATGATGATGATAATAATGATAATAATAATAATGATGATGATGATGATAATAATAATAATAATGATAATAATAATAATAATAATAATAATAATAATAATAATAATACAGGGTGGCTTTATTTGACTGACTGGGAAAGTATCTGTACAGTGTCCCAAAGATCTCATGTGTCCAGAATAGAAGCTCGGACCTGTTTTCTTTTGCCCACTCCATTCACTACTTGACTCCTGACTACCTTTACCTTTGAAGGGACTCCTGACCATAGAGCTTCAGTGGCTAAACAAATCATAAGAATAAAGGTAATGAGGACTTGAGTGGGTAAGCCAGATGAGTGCAGACAGACAGACAGAGATCATACTGCAGATGGCTGGTTACAATTCTAATCCGATTATTCACCATGTAATGATGCAATTTCAAGGGTGCATGTGTCCCATATCATACCATATGCTGTATATCCTGGCACTACCTGAGTAATGTGAGTTTGCCTGCAAGGTACTCGGTCTTCACCAGATGGTAACTTCTCCTTTTCCATCAACCTGGGACAGGAAAGCCATCTGTTGACCACTTCATCAAAGTCTCCCATCTGACCTTCCAGTATCTGTATCCATCTCAAAATGCAGGTTTCTAGCATAATAAATACACCTTGCAAAAAACAAAGATGATACTTTTGAAAATGTGCTTCAGTATGCAGTGTTTTGTCTTATAGGTATAAATAATCTTTGGAGACAGTAGAGATTTTTATTTGAAGCTCATATTACACAAATAGTAATGTAGTGAAGTCTGATGTAAATTCTGAGACTAGTTAATAAAAGTAATAATTGTTTCAGTTATCTAGTACTGTAAAATTTAGATGATGTGATGCCTTTTAACATTAATGAAAATGCATGGAATGTGGCAGAACTCTACTTAACTTGGAAGATTAGTTTATTAGACTAGCTAAGAATTAAATCCTGAAGAATATGTTTGTCTTTACCTTTAGCATTATATAGTAAATGGCACATACCTGTTAGTTCTGTGTGGGAGGGCTGGATTTATAGACATTATTTTACCCACTGATGACTTCTACACTCACCCCATAGGAAGACAGGGACTGTCTAGGTTAACAGAGTCAGGTGAAGTGTTGACATTAAGACTGCATCACTTTTCTTAACAGCTGGTCTGATAGCTCTGTCACTACAATGGAACACACATTTATCAAATAAACTCAGAGCTGTAGCTGCACTACCATGCGGCATGAGCAGCCCTCAATCATCACTTAGCCACAGCAGAGCTGAGGACCAAAATCATCAAAACAAAAAAAAAGTTCCCTGGCTTCTCACACTTCCAGTCATAATGCACCATAATGCACACTGAAGAAGACAAAAAAAAACATGCCTATCATTCTATGAACTGTTGCAAACAGATTTGTAAATTGCACTTATTATTTATTTACTCAAGTTTAAGGCTTACCATTAAGTATTTAAAATAAAAAAGCACTACTAATAAATAGGAAACAATGCAATTTAGCAGTTTAAAATATCTCTTAACCTAAAAAATATGCTAAAATTATACACTAAAAACAGAATTAATAGAAATGAAAATGCCTTTATCACCACTAATACGTAATCCTGAAAAGTTTGCATGTCATCAATAGGTTTATAGATTAGCCCTAAGCTAACTGCCCTTGCGAGCCATTTTAAGCCTAGGCAATTATCCCTTGTGAGACTCAAACCCTGCACCCTGTGTTTATAAGGTAAACACCTTAACCTTTATGCCACCCTCCCAACCCAATAAAACACAGATCATGAACCTCAGAGACAAACTGCAACTGATTGTTTCTCTAGTTTATCAATGGTAGACCAGGGGAATGGTTGACTGATGCATGCTAGCATCAGAAGTCTGGAAGGCAGAACGAGGCAGAAAGCAGCCAGGCCAGGACAGCTCCTGCCCGGGTGAGGGGGATCTGGCCCAGGCATGCACAAGTAGAGCCACTGCCTTGGTTACACTGAATTTCAGTCAATTTGTGTAAGCCTAATGTAGCTGTAGAATCCAAGCAGTATTCTAAACTGATAAAGTCTATCACTTGATCCAGAAAAAAGGAAAGGTACAGCTGATTATTGTTCTGATCATTTTAAAGACAGCATATACACAAGGAATAACAAAGAAACTGGCAATTAGAGATGTTTTCCATGCCAAGGGTGCAGGATTTGAATCTTTCCACCTTCATATACCTTCTGTATGGCTTTCAGCAAGTCATTTAACCAAACAGTGCTTTGAGGCAATTGGGAATTTGGGCTAGGCTCTTTAATGGTTGCCTGGATTGCATGCCTAGTAGCTATCCATGAGCAAAGATTGAGCCCTGTTGTGAACTTAACAAATTTAGCTAAGCACCATATGATGAGTACAGCAATAAATGAAAGACTTAAGGCAGTTCAGGATTGTGACAGTAATACCACAGTGCTGGTTCAGTCTGTAAAGAGGTCACATAAAATCAGGATGCAGTATTTCTTATGGTATGCCCTCCATCAAGAAATCATTTGAATGTTTATGCATGCAGTCTCCATTCTGTGTCTAAATCATACGAGTCGAGCAGATCATTTGACATTAAAGGACTGCAGTTGTGCATAAACCACCATCTTAAGAACTTCACCAATGAATAGAAAGCTAGAGACAAGTCAATAATTCTCCAGTCTATTCAAATCCAAACATGGTTTTGAGGACTAGGATTACCAGCATCTCCTTTAGGTTGGCCAGGAACTTCCCATTCCTTAACAAACAACAAACAATGCAAATAATTAATGGGCTCATGGTCAATTTTGTAGGCCCCTGATCAAGATTATGGTAGGATAGACACATTGCTAAAATCATGTCAATGATACAGTAATAACCAACATATTCAGACTCAGCCAGCATTAATCCAAGCTACTCAGCTCAGACATTTGAACAGCTTCTTCTTGAGACCTAGTGAAGGCAGAGTATATGATCTTGACAGCCTAATCTGCAAAAAATCGGACCACCTTCAACACTCAATAACAGAAAATCTCTCTAGGATGCCAAGCAAACCTGGCTGTACAACCTGTTGACAATCTTAAAGATAGCAGCATGTAAAGTGAATGTTGCTGTGATCTCAATCAAGGAAAAAGTAGCACTTTTGTTCAAGATCTCAGCCTGGTAGTGACAATAATACTCATTCAGAATAAGTTTATCCTTGAAAAGAACCTTCCATGTCCCCTTCTCTCTAGCCATTGCACCTGCCAGTGTAAAGAGCATAATTTATGTATACCTTGAGTTATGGCAGACAACACACAAGAGGTGTGGATTCACTGGGGAAACTGAATCCAGTACACTAAGCTACAATTTGATTATAAGCCAAAACCAACCATGTAGATCATCATCCCTGATTCCCTCACATAAATTGTCAAGGATAGGACGAGAATGTCTGAGGCTACAGTTGTAAAGTCTCTACTCTTATTAATGATGAATTGGGTGGCAAATTAAGAGCAGGGTGAATGTTAATGTGCATCAGATAATGGTCGAACCAGGAAATCTGCTCCAGTACCAGGTCTTAGCTTCTAACTCAGGCTGGAAGGCAAAGTTCAATAAATGTCCAAACTTATGTGTCATAGTTGAAACTACCTAATCTAGCATACCCAATCTAGCATTCAGCCTATCTGGACAATCCCCACCCACCTCCTCATCCACCAACCCCTCCCAGTTCCACTACCCAGTACCCTCCCTTTACCTATTCTTACCTTCCCCCATTCTTACTACCAAGGACCACACACCACTTTGCCTTCTGCTAATTCCTTCTCCCCTCTGTACATCCTCACTGCATACTGTAACCTTACACTACCATGCAAATCAATCCTACGCATACGCTACTATTAATCTGTCTACCTTTCCTCCTCTGCTGCCTACTCCATCTTACCAGACTACCTGACTTTTCTTACTCCCCTTTCTATCATACAACTTCAATACATGCCTTAAAAGAATCTCACCTCTCAACTTATATCTCCCCTCACCTCGATTACTATAATGACTCTCTTCTCTTTACTAGAAAGATTTTTCCTGATATCTGTAATACAGTACCAATCCCTCACAATCCATACCTCTCCAGCTACCCTGCTACCAACTCCAAAGAATCGAAAGACCTTGCCTCCCTCCTATTCCAACTAATCTCTATCCTCCTCCTCTCTGGTGACATACATCCTAATCCTGGACCCTTAGACAACCATGCTTCTAACCCTAACTTGTCTTCTTCACCCTCTCACCATAAATCTCTCCTTTTTGCTACTATTAACATCCAAAGTTTATGCAATAAGTTTCCTACTCTTCATGCCTGGCTATCACATTACCATCCAGATATTCTCTCTATCACCGAAACATAGCTAAAACCCCACATAATAAATTCCAAAATTAGTCCCCCCAACTACAACATCATAAGAAATGACAGAACTCTAAAGAAAGGTGGTGGAGTATCCCTACTTTTCTCCTCCTCCCCCCAACAGTGACATCCTTTACCATGCCTATACCCCACTTCACAACAGCTAAACTAACCCTGGCCCTCCTGAAAATTAATAACCATAAAAACATATGTATAGCTGCTCTTTATATTCCACCAGGAAATCACATTTCCATTCTTGAAGGTATCGTCTCCTGGTTCTCATCCAACATAAGCAATGAAACTATACTCCTAGGTGATGTAAATATAAACTGGACTTCTACTCAATCACATACATCACCTCAGAATATAAACCTATACAACTACACCCAAATAATTACCTCTCCTACCAGATTTACTACAGATAACTCCAGTAGTATTCTGTACTGGATATTAGTTTCTCATCTCAACTCCATTTCTGACAACCACACCCTACCCAACTCCCTCAGTGATCATCTCCCTGCCTTTGCTCATCACTCACCATCCTCCCTCCATCTTCACCACAACTACATCACAACTCGTTCCCTAAAAAACTTCAACCCTCTAGCTTTCTCTGACTCACTAAAACATATGAACTGGAACCCTGTAAAAACCCTCCCTCTTGATGATGCTGTTACAAACTTCAATACTACATTCAATAACCTACTAGATAGCTTCGCTCCCCCCAAAACTAAAAGAATCAAAACCAAACCCACTCCTTAGCTAACTAATGCAACTATTACACTCATGCATCTCCAAGATAAATCGTGGAAGCATTACCATAAATCTAAAACACCTAACACCCTTACTGAGTATAAGCAACTCTGTAATAAAGTGAAAAAACAAATTGCTTTAGACTGAAAGTCCTACTACTCCAAGCTTCAAAACAATCATAGATCCAACCCCAAAACATTTCGGAACAGTATATCTGCTCTCCTCTCTCCCGGCATAAAAGACATTCCCTGCCCTGACCCTAACTCTCCAGATCATATCTTAGCTACCCAATTCAACTCTTTCTTTATTGATGCAATAGCCAAGCTCACCATATCATTCTCCAATAACACTTCTATTCTACCCTCATCACACACCCTCAACTTTAGTCCCACTGACATCAGCACTACTCATCTTCCCCCGTTTACCATACAACCCATCTCTATGCACACCATAAAAAAACTTCCACTGAAACTAAAACCATGCTCTCATGCCATGCAACCTACCATCTACCTTTCTCCAGCTAGCTGCCAATGGTATAGCCCTCCCCATCACCATACTTATCAAACATGCAATCCAAGAATCCTATGTACCCCTCCTCTGGAAGAAAGCGTTCATCATTCCCCTCCACAAATGAGAAAACAATACTGAAATTTCCAGCTTCCGTCCTATAGCCATCCTGTCCCCGATCTCAAAAGTCCTTGAAAAATGTATACACTTGCAACTCCTTCCCTACCTCCTAGATAATTAATTCCTTTCTCTAACTCAACACGGATTTCGACCTTGACATAGTAGTACCACTGCCCTTCTCTCTTTCCTCTACATCATCAACCGTGCCCGAGACTCTGGCAACATTGTATCTAGCCTTCTCCTAGAGTTATCAAAGGCCTTTGATACTGTTTCCCACAACCTTCTCTTGTCCAAACTCTCGCTTCTCAATCTCTCCCCCTCCTCTATTAACTAGTTTTCCAGTTGCCTTTCTAATAGACAGCAAGCTGTCAAGTGGAACAATAGTACCTCTTCCTTCCTTCACACCCCAACAGGAGCTCCAAAAGGCTCAATCCTGGGTCCCTTACTTTTTAACATCTTCATTACAAATTTTTAATAGTGCATTCCTAATGCCAAACTTGTTCAATATGTGGATGATTCCACCATAATTTGCTATGCTCAATCTCTCCCCAAACACATGCAACTAACACAAGATGCTTTCTCTTGTACCGAGTCTTGGATGCTGAAAAATCATCTTGCTCTCAATGCATCCAAAACCAAAATCATGATCTTTACCCCATCTAAAAACACCTCTATTGATAAAAATTCCTTCTCCATAGTCAGTCAGTCATTCATTGAAATAGTCTCCCATGCAAAACTTCTAGGTGTTATCATTAATGAACATTTAAAGTTTGACATTCATATACAAACTAGTATTAAGAAAACACACCAAAAGCTCGGAATGCTGTATCGTCACAGCCGTTATCTCACTCCCTCTTACAAACATATACTGTCTATTTCCTACCTCATCCCCTCTCTCTTGTATGGAGCCCCTCTCCTTACCAACCTTCAATGCTCCCTAAAGTCAAAGCTGTCATCCTGCTACAATAAAATCTCTAAGTTTGCTACTGGGACCAAATCCTCCTCCCACCACTGTAATGCACTCCACTCCTTGAACTGGCTGGAACTCCCCCACTATCTCTCTTACATTCAACTGTTAACTGCTCACAAACTCATTTTCAAACCCTCTAGCTGCCCTTCCCTCTCCTCCATACTCACCGTGCATCATCCTAACAGATTACTCAGGTCCAGTAACCAGAACCTACTCAAAGTGTACAAATCCTTACGTGAGCCAGGGCAATTTCTCCTGTCTTTCTCCCTCACTCACCTATGGAATTCACTTCCCCCCACATTCGAATCACCCAAAACCACTCCACTTACAAGACCATGCTCCATTCCCATCTCTCTTCTCACTGGGAATGCTCATGCTTTCACCCCACCTGACTCTCTCTATATCATTTCTGCTCCTCCATCCTTTTTTTCTCTCCTTTCTCAAAACTCAGCCTAGTGACTCCCTTCATTTCATTTTCACACCCTCTCCCTTTTTTTTTCTTATAATTCAGCCTACTCACCTTTCACTGTTCTACTCTCTTGCTCTAATTCTTCCTACCTCTCACCTCATGAAACTGAGTGCATAAGTGCCTGCACTCCAAATTATACTTATGTACTACAAACTACTTGTTTTAATTTCATTCACTGCTTTGTTACAACACCTTGATCAAATGTTATTTTTCTGTCTTCTCTATTGCTGTGTTTTTAGTAGTTTTGAAAATTGTATTGTACTTAACTTTGTTGATATTAGCTTTGTAATAATTGTATATGGAGCTTTTCTCCCTGGGTCTCCATTGAAAACGGGCTCATTTTGGCCCAGTGGGCTTTCCTGGTTAACAAACTGCAAATAAAATAAAATGACAAATGGCACAATTAAATTGAGGAGCTCCATGGCGAATTTGCGGGTCTCATCATCAACCCAAGCACTGAGAATTCCTGACTCTGACGAGGCAATGCCATCAAGGCATGAAGATGGAAAAATTCTCCTGAAACCTGCTCTGTCAGACTTTGTAGTTTGCAGCCTCCTATACTATAATGGCACAAAAGGCTCTATGGATAAATTAAAAAATATGCAATGCTATCAGTAGATCCCTGTAAGAGAAGAGCCTTGGGATACCCACACATTGGAAAAAATACAACTCTAGGAAGAAAAACAAAAATTAGTTTTAAAATACAAAGATAGCCCAGAGTCTTAACAACCAATTGCTAATAGATGACAACCGGCTAACAAATTAACTAAAGCAATACATTCACTATCAGTTAATGACTATCAACATAAAATTAGCCAAGTATACTAACACAGATAAAAAAAGACTTTATAACATGGGTAAATTACAACCTGCTAAGGCAGTTCAATAAATCCTTCAGTATGTAGCAGTTCACACATAAATAATATAATAATAATAATAATAATAATACCAGTAATAATATACAGATAGATTAAACTAATAGTGCTTTAAAGGCTGCTTCCAAAGATGAAAAAAAGTCATCTGAAAGAATACTCAAGAAAAGCAGAGGTTGTCAGTTCTCTGTAGGCAAACAATGATGTTTAACAAAAGACATAACTTTCACTTCAAAAATCAAACCAGACAGGTCAAGGAAAACAAGGGAAACCTTCAGTTCACAGTGGAAAAATATTGGCAGTTCAACATTCCTGCAGGTCACTGAGATACGCATTCCATTCCATTTGTAGTCATCCAGAGTCATACAGTCTAGCTCCATGCAGCTTTTCAAAACAGTCTAAGATACTCTACCACTCACAAGTTTCCCATAATGCCACTGTTTGGCACTATTTAATCATTTGTTCAATAAGCTTTCTCATCCTCCAACAAACAGTCTCCACACCAGCTCAGTCCAATGACATGGCCGAAGGTGAGCTAGAATGGGAAAAATTGCAAAGGTTGTACACACAGAGCATGCAAATACCACAATATCTAAAGGAGGGCTCAGGCAAGCAAAGAAATCAGACCCTGACAGTCCAAAAACGCCAGATATAAGCAGAAATGAGCATAATAGGTAATCTAAGTTAAATCACTGATGTTTCTAATGACTTTGAAAAACCATAGATATTGCTCAGCAGTAAAACTGGTTCTGAAAATGCCTTTCTCTTTAATCTCCAGGAGTTGTCTGAAATATTTCTGATTTTATTTTATTTTTTTTATCAGTATCTTAAAATTCAGTTATTTGCTAAGGTTCTTTACGTTATCTGTAACGTGTAAGTAGTTTCAGTTTCTTTCGACACGTCACCTGTAAACTTACATTTCAAATTCTACATTTTATTTGCTGAAAATGTCTGTCATTAGGGTCTGATGTATTCTTCTGATCTTCACTCCAAGTAATGCAGATTATATGCCTTGAAAAATGTCAACCCCTTTGCAGTTAGTAGAGGCTATAAAGAAGCTACTACAAACCTGTATTACTAAAATGCAACATGTTTACACTATATTGCACAATCCGGGCCTATTAATGAATTAATTAATTCCTTAGTGCAATGAATAAAGCAATACAGTTAAAGAGAATAAAAATTCTGCACCAGCTTTTGTTCAACAACACACAAGTCATACAAAAATCAGAAATACTATTGCATACAACAACATACTTTTTTCTTTTAGCGGCTTATATGCTTGCAGGACACCTACAGCTCATGTTTTACCTCCCTGTGTCTTCTCTGTTATCACAAATAGCTATTCCGTCAGACATCGCACAGTACAGGTCTGACCTACTTGAATGGATATTAATGCTGTACTGTTGCAGAATATACCTTCAGAGTCAACAGAGGTGGATCATTGACAAACGAGAGCCTATGCAGGCAGGGTAATGACTCAGACCCCACCAGCCATGCTAACACCCCACTACTTGACTGTCTGTCCCTAATTACCATAGACACTGTTCACCCTGTCAGTGCACATACTGTTTTCTTCTTTACCTTTGCAATGATCATAGAGATTTACCTTTCATTTAAAACTTTTATTTCAAATTTTCCGGAAAAAAACACTGAGCCATTTTCTAAACAACACAACTCTCACATTAAAAATAGACATCATGATAAAAAGTAAATTTCTTTTCCCTTGAAACTCACATTTCATAAAAAGTATTTGATAACCCATTAAACTACAAGAGACATGCTGAAATTCAAACTCAACTAGCATATGGTGAAATACTAGTCAGTGTCTATGTGAAAGGTGCAAGAATTCAAAGGACAACTGCATAACATATCTGCTAACAGCCTGGGACAGTCCACTGGACACAAGTCTCCCATTTCAGGAGCATTCCAAAAGTGCTGTCTAATGAAGTAACTTGGCACAGTCCCACAGAAGATAAATAAAGGTTCGGGGATCAAACCACATACTACAGGAAGCAGCTAACAGGTCATAGCCTTTCTGATCGGCATTGAGTGCTACACAAACTGTTGTCGCCCAAACACATTGAGTGCAACAAGCTAAATTAAACATATATTCATGAATGTATTCATTGTTAAATATTAAATTCACAGACTTCATGTTGCCCAGTTGATTCACAGCTAAATAATGAATGCACTGTCAATATTCAACAAAACAAGGAAACCAAGGATCACATCCAAACAACGTTTCTCATTATGATAATACTCCTGTTTACTACAACCATTTTCCTTTCTTCCTTCCTTCCTTTACACCATAAAAATTATGGTTCATAGGTAGTCAATAGGCTTTTAGGCCAGGGGAACATTTAGGAGCCTAGCTCACATTTCAAGTTGTCCAAAGCACTGTCTAAGTGACTTGCTCAAGGACAGGGCATAAATATGAGGCAAATTCAGAGGTGTTCTGCAAAACTGGAAACTGATAAGAGCAGACTACTTTAACAAAGCAGACTACTTTTAAAAAAGTTAATAAATCAATAGCTTTTGTACCAACATGTTTTTTTGTGAATCCCAAAAAATCTATGACACTCGAATGACTGACACTGAATGAAATCCTCAGTGATTTATTAAATAAAAAAAAGATAAACTGTTAGAGGTCTGATAGTTGGTGTGGGGGATTAACACTCTTGCTTCCTTTAGCTAAGGTACAGGGTTTGAGTTAAAGCAAGTCTCTTAATCAGACAGTGCCCCTAATTTTGGGGGCATTTTACACACACACACACACACACACACACACACACACACACACACACACACACCTCCTGCAGAAAAACATTTGCTCTGTGTACAGGCTAGGCATTAGCGATCTCTCTCTCAAGCCCAAGGAAAACAAATTAGCTGTAGAAGCTTGCTCTCTCTCTCTCTCTCTTTGTGTGTGTCTCTCTCTTATATATATATATATATATATATATATATATATATATATATATATATACATATATATATATATATATATATATATATATATATGGTTATACTTTACAATCACGAAATACTGAAATCTCGAATTTCAGTATTTTGCAACCATAAAGGCGAAACCTTCAAACATCGAACCTTCACAATCCCGAAACCACAAATCCTGAACACACAGCATACACCACACCACGAATAAACCACAACACCCACACTACAAAACAAATAAACACACAAAAACAAAACACCACACATCCACATACCTACACTACACATAAGTAGGGGGGCAAGCCCCCCTGCACACCCCCTTACTAATATATACTAACTCCGAGATTGCACAAACAGTAAAAGACAGCACACTCATACTCAGACATTCCACAGTCCCTCGCACACACACACACGCACACACACACACACACACACACACACACACACACACACATCAAACATAGACAAACACCAACACATCCAACAATTACACACTCATACAGTCACCTTCCTATACTAACCCACACATATAACTTACAAACAATCTCACATTCACTCAAACTCCCACCCAAAACCTTTACAAAACACTGACTTACCATTAGATTCCATGTAAATCCATACACTATGCTGAACAACATCCAAACCAAACAGCGCACATCACGTAATGTAAAGTCATAACCGCAAATTTGAAATATTCAAATTCACGATTATGCACTTTCGACATTTGTAAAATTTGTCTTTATGGTCACGAAATACTGAAATTCGAGATTTCAGTATTTTATGATAACTATATATATATATATATATATATATATATATATATATATATGTGTATATATATATATATATATATATATATATATATATATATGTATGCTGTTCACACATGCAGGCTGCTACAAAGTCCTGTAGTGTTTTCATCAAATCTTCTACGCAGGTGATGTCTTCCTCAAATCAAAGAAACCCAAGTGCTGACTTCTTCCAGATCTCTTCCTCATATCAAACCAATGCACGAGATGATCACTTCCTTCTGTGCTTACATCAAATGCATGCACAGATGTCTTCCATTCTACACTGGAACAAGAAATCTACTGTATGTTCTTTTGCTAATGGAGTGTTTTTTTTAAAGTCAGCCCCACCCTCTGGCAGCCCCAGGCCCTAGACAGCTGCCTAGGTCACTTTGTGTTGGATCTGGCTCTGGCTGCCTCTGTTGAACAGGACCAGACTTCATATTTCCTCTCAGGATTGGACAGCCTCTCATTCCCATCATTTCACACTCTTTCTTTGCCTGTGTCACTAAGTCTTTCTGGACCATGTGGGCTGTGATCAGGGTTTTTACCACTGTTACATAAATCTGCCATGTTTCTTCCAACCTTAACTGCTTTATCAAGGTGAGCAAAGAAACTGTTCCTAAGACACAGCTATATGTTATCATTCAAAGATGATGGATTACTTTAAAAGGATGACTTTTTCCTTAATCCTGAACTAAAACACCCAGGATTGTAGTTTTGTGGAAAGAGCATCATTTAATGAATGCAAAGCTGCCATCAATGATCTGTAGTTGACTCCAAGATTAGAAGATGACAAACTTGCAAAATGTGGAACTTATCTTTTCAAACAGGATTCTAAATCATAAGCACAGACTGTTAGAATGATCCATTGTATAGTAATGAGTTTCATGCTTAATATTCATATAATCTTACAGATGCACTGCACCTTCTGAGCTTACTGGTCCAATCAATGGCTCACTCCCTTTGAAAATGACCAATCATATCACTACAAGTCAGTTTTATGTGAAAGATCTAACTTCCAAAGGCAATAGTGAAAAACTTTAAATTGGCAACTGCATTGTTGTTGCATTGCCTGTGTAAGAAAAACAAGATAGTCCAGGCACACTTCTATGTTGCCATATCACTTGTTCTGGCTTTTGGGCCACATTAAGAAATGGACCACATGTTTTAGAACATATTTAGAAGCCAA
>NC_056739.1:801870743-802025743 GCF_019279795.1 Protopterus annectens | reverse complement strand
TCCTATGTAGGTAGTTTCTTCCATAGCATTCCTCCCTGTGAATCTCAGTCTCAAAACCCCCATCATTCCTCTGTATCACCTTAACATCCAGAAAATCAATTGAGTTAAAATAACTCTTCATAGTAAACCTAAGAAAATTGTTACACTTATTCAAATACAAAAAGAAAGGGTCAAACGTAGACAATCTCCTCCCATAAAAGGAAGAGGTCATCTATGAACCTCCTATAGAATTTCAGGCATTTACCATGCTCACTCAAAAGATGTTGCTTTTCCCAGGAGGCCATGACAATATTGGTGTAGCCATTGGCACAAGAAGTGCCCATGGCTACGCCATCAAGTTGTCTGTAAAGCTTATCTTCAAACATAAATAAATTGTTCTCTAGAATAAGTTCCATGAGTAAAGACAGAAAATCCACACACTGTCTGTCATACGAACCATCATCTAATAAATACTTCCTGAAAAATTCAACCCCCACCTGGTTGGGGATAACGGTAAACAAAGGTTGCACATCCAAAGTAATTAGCAATAGTTTACCTACATTCTCATATGTACTAACAAATGAATACAAATCCCTCTGAAAATGCTCTGTGTCTGATAAAATGATATGATTCTTCCTGAGTATGGGTTTCAGATGTCTCTCTACATAAATTGATAGAGCTTCGCTGGACCAACCCCTCCCTGAGACAATAGGTCTCATTAGTGGTTTCAGGGGATCCTTGTGGATTTTGGAGAGACCCTGTATTATTGGTATTATGGGATATTTCACTTTAAAATAGTTAAACAAATCAAAATCAATAATACGACATGCCAGACATTCATACAGTGCATTATATATAATGTCACTACATCTCTGCACTTGTTGCAAACTCACTTTAAAATAAAATTTGATGTCATCTAGCATATTGAGCATGGAATCCCTATAAAAGGAATAATCCATCACCACCAGCGAACCACCTTTGTCCGGTGGTCTCATGGAGATGATAACATCATTATGTAAACAATGTAGGGCTATCCTTTCCTCTTTGTTCAAATTATTAAAATATTTATCATGAACATTGCAATCATGCAAGCTGTAAATTTCTTTAATACACACTCTTTTGAAAGCGCCTAACACTACATTGTTAGTGGGAACATAACCACTTGTTTTTTCAAAAACATCTGCCCCAACAGGGGTACTACCAACATCACCAAATTGCATTTTCAACATAATACTTTGAGTAAAGGCTTTTAGTTCTAAAATGTTATCCGTAACTGTCATTTTATGTGCAGGAATGAATGACATACCTTTATTTAACAATTTACTTTCAGTCTCACTCAATGTCCTTCTTGAAATATTCCAAATCAGTGTCTGCTCCCTTGTTGCCACATTTTCTTTAAAGTTAGGGGCTGCTGCTCCTCCTCCTGGGATGCTTTTCTTTTCATGCGGCCTCTGCTCGGCAGCCAGTTGAGAAAAGGAGCTTGGCATATGGGGTATGGTGTAGTGAGAGTTAGGGATGAAGGACCCTGTAGCGTACCTGCAACAATGGGTACATGTACTGACCCACTGTATTTGCTGCGTGCTCCACTGAAGATCACAGAGCTGCCAGCCCCTTTCTCGGGTTGAACCCTCAAATTAGAGAGGGTTGAGATAACATATGAATCAGCTTCCACATGTGAAAAGGCCATACTCCTGGTAGTATCTTCCCCCAAGACTCATGTAGTTGCATCAGACATCAAAGTCATAGACTCCACCTCTTTCGGCGTTAATTTATTATCACTTCCCTTGTTGGTAATCACCTCTCGAACTGGCCCAGCTACATTGGAAGTAGTAGTAGACTGCTGAGATGTCCTGATGTTAGCTTGTTGACCAGTCCGATCCCTGTGCCAAGTGAAGACTCACCCATTGGCAAAGTCTTCCTTGTCTCTCAAGATCTTTTTCCTTTTATAGCCAAACAGTTGCCTCTCATATGTGCCAACAGTCTCAATAAGATTATCCAATTTAATGTCCAAGACAGAGCTCGGAAACTTCCCATACATTTCATCCTGTATATTCTAAATTGTTTCAGATAACTGAGCCTCTTCAGGCTTAAAAAAATCAATCAGCAGCTGCATGTACTTGCGGCTAATTGCTTGGTATGCATTACCATAGGTGGGCATGTTGAGTACTCACAGCCCACGAGGAATGATATTTAAATGTAAACAGGCTTCAAAATAGAGTCTCTGTGTCTGCAGCTACTCAAACTTGCGAAGATCATTTTCTAATTTAAAAAGTTCTTTCTTAAGGGCTGTATGATCATACTCACTATCAGACTCCAATATAGGTGAATCATCAGCCAACTCTTGACACAGCAGTGGGTTCTCTCTAACCTCAACAAATCTCTGCAGGTGTCTCATATCCTGCATACTTCCTCCTTCAAATGCTACTTGCTCAAGGCCTTCCATTGGCAAACTGCCTTCAGCCATGTCCATACACCACTTACAACAAAATACAATGAGCACAACCAAAAAATAAGTGGTTAAGGTAAACTGTGCTTCCAAAATCCAGTCAAATAGCATAAAAACACTGCAGGCAACAGACAAGGTTGTGAAATAAAAAATACAAAACTTTATTTCCACAATAAACAAATGATGAGTGCTTTCGTGGACCAAGCCACTTCACCAGACAATGATTATAACTTAAATAACTCCTTTTATACCATTTCATGACAATTAAGCAAGTGCAAAAATCTCCACCTTCATTTAAAGCAACAGAGCAAACAGCCATAAGAATTGCAATAGCATGTTACAAACACAGTATCATATGTAAAAAATATGACAAATAAATATTATAACAACCAAAGTAAGTTCCTATACAAATAAAAATAAAAATTAAAAATATAATCATTTAAGCAAATCCCTTCCTAATAAAATGAGCTTAATGTTAATCTTGTCATTAAGTCCCTTCCCCATACTGGCCTTGAGTCTTACAATCCATTCCAGTTCTTTTGTTTCCACTTTTAGTTTTAGGTCTCCCCCTCTGAGACCAACTAACACCCTGTCAATCACCATGAAGACAAATTTATCTGCATCTCCATGAGCTTTGACTTGTCTCGCTAGAGCATTGGTTTCCGCTTCCCACCCTATATCATACAGATGTTCACACATCCGATCCCTCAGCCTTCTGGTTGTCATTCCAACATAAAATGACATACGTAAATTTGTGAGTGTGTGTGTGTGTGTGTGTGTGTGTGTGTGTGTGTGTGTGTGTGTGTGTGTGTGTGTGTGTGCGCATGTGTGTGTATCTGTATGTGTCTGCACATAGACACACATGCTCGCTTGCATGCGTATGTGCGCATGTGTATGTGTGTGTGCATGTTCATATGTGTGTGTGTGTGCATGTGTGTGTATATGTATGTATGCATGTGTCTACATGTGTGTATATGTGTGCATGCATGTGTGTACGTGTGTGTATATGTGTGTATGCATATGTCTACATGTGTGTACATGTGTGTAAGCATGTGTATGCATGTGTCTACGTGTGTGTGTGTGTGTGTGTGTGTGTGTGTGGTGTGTGTCTATATGCTTATGCATGTGTCTATGTGTGTGTGTATGCATGTGTGTGTGTGTGTGTGTGTGTGTGTGTGTGTGTGTGTGTGTGTGTGTGTGTGTGTGTGTGTGTGTATGCGCATCAAGAGATGGGTTGGCATCCCATTCAGGTTAGGCTTCTCAGCTTTGTGCCCACTAAGTGCTGCGATAGGCTCCTCCCTAATACTGCAGTGGATTAAGAGGACAAACACAGAAAGAATGAATGAATAAGGAATTTGTGATCAGTGAACTTATCATTGAACTGGGGGGAGTGGAATGAAAAACTGTAGACATGAAATAAAGAAAAGTGAAAAAACTAGTAAATCAAAATAGAGGCAAAACTGCTACTTATCACAGCAGATACCACCATGTAAACAGGAAGCATGTCTGCTGGAAATGGATGGCGAGGTTGGAATATTTAATGATATATGTAATGTGGCAACACAGTGCAGATGGTCAAGGTTAACAAACTGTCACTAATGTCTGTTCCGAGCTTGGTGCCTTCAGCATCTCCTTCCACACTATAATGTTCTGAGCAAGCCAGAATGTCCTAGGATTGTTTCTGCTCAAGGCCTTATTGAGTTAGTAAATAATAAGGGCTGCCGAAGAGCTTCTCTTTCTTTTTTCTGAAAAGACACTTTTGTTTCATTGTTTCACATTGCACCAGTCATGCATCATTAAACATCACTTCTGTAAAAACGTTTTGCAACACAACACTGATACCTTCTTTTTGCCAGATTTCAGAAACTCAGCTCAAAAGATTAGTTAAGGCTCACAGCAGTAGCCTGAAGAATGTCATCAACTTATAAATGTCATGTTGTAATAGCCATGTAAACTCAGTGACCTGTGGCCATCTCTGCATGATCTGAGATCACTAACAAGCTGAGAATTATGACAGTTTTAGAAGATAAGGGACCACAACAAAAAAAATCACATTTAGGTTACCTTGCACAGATTGTGCACTCCAAGGATCCAAAGATATGGTTAAGCAAAGCCTCATTTCCAGTCTGAATACTCAAAGCTTCCATAACAGTAAGAACCCTAAAACGAGAGACAGAGAACTGCACCAAGGTGGAAGTCTGCCAACTAAACCAACACCCCCAGGAAATTAATTAAAATATACAGGACTGAAATCATGATCATACTTTTAACTAATGAATTGATAACTGTATTCTTTTAATGTAAGAGCAAAAGAACGTCTACATGAATTGTTAAGTAGGACTCTCAGAGTGGAATACTGACGATATAACTGACCACCACCTTCACAAAAGACATACATGAGAACAGTGGGGCAAAACTAAAAGTGAATGGTGAGAACCATAAAAAGCAATGTACTTTGAATGGACAGCTTGAAGAGGCAGGCTGTAGGTTTATTAGTTCAAATATGGGCTATGAAGTTTTAAAGATGCAATGTAATGCTGTTGAGGAGCAGCAAATCACCTTCTGGTTAAATAAAATCTTAAGTTATTTTTTGATTATATAAATTAGCAAAATATGTGTGTCTGTAAAATATCCTTAAGTGTAGTCAAGTTCTCTGAAAAAGGTTAGGATTAACTCTTGTCTCTCTAATCCCTCCTCCAAAAATAAAGGTAAAAACTATTAAAACATTTTACTGAAGTCTCAGTTCGGAAAACAAATGAATTAATTAAAATGTGTGGAAATAAACATGCAAACACATCTGCCAAACATACATATATATATATATATATATAGATAAATGTGTGTGTGTGTGTGTGTGTGTGTGTGTGTATGTGTGTGTGTGTGTGTGTGTGTATGTGTGTGTGTGTGTGTGTGTGTGTGTGTGTGTGTGTGTGTGTGTGTGTGTGTGTGTGTGTGTGTGTGTGTGTGTGTGTGTGTGTGTGTGTGTGTGTGTGTGTACCATTTCACTCAGGAAATGAAAAGCATCAGACCACCAACACTCACTGCCACTGTACCACTTTGACCAAAAAATGAATATTAAAAGGTGCACTACAGGAAGGCATTAGAGTTATCAGGAGACTGTTTAATTATTTTGCATACAAGTCCTTCAATAGGAAATTTGAGTTCTAGTTCACATTTAGCCTGGAGTTCATTCTGTGTAGTTCGGGAAAGCAACAGTAGTAGCACCCACACTTTAGTGACAACTTGTGTTTTACCGCTTCTGTCCTAGGGACTGTAATATCACTCTTCCTTTTATTTCTGCAGTAAATTACAGTCTAACACATTTAAAATAATTTTAAAAGTCCCTCAAATATTGACTCATCAGTGAGACTTGCTTTGAGGAAACTTTTCTAACATCAAAAAAGCTGGATCTTTGGAGGCAGTAGGTACTTAATGATAGCGGAGTAGAGGGAAGTGGGACTGGTGCTGATGAATACAGGATAATATTTTCTGGTTAGAAGGAAAAACATTCATGGGAGGAGCAGGTGCAGTCTCACTTAGAGATTAGGTAGCCTTTTTACCATTGTTAAAATTCTAATCTAACACAAATGGGAAAAAAGCAAGCGATTTAGCATACAAAAGTGTACCCTTATAGTTACGATTTGTTGAACTGAGAAGAGCAAGGACTTCATATGACACCATAATGAACAATGCCTAGCTAATACAGAAAAGATAAAAAAATCTCACTCTCTGAACTTGATGATGCAGTATGCTTCAGTTCCTTTGTGCTGTTGGTAATGGAGGAAGACACAGGCTCAGTACTGAATGAAATACTGTGTATTTACTGGCTTATTTTAAAAAGTATAAAGTATAAAGTGAGTAGCTGATGTTACTCTAATGTTTATCTCTGCTGTTATATGCTTTTGTTTATGCTGTGTATTTATAACTGTAGCAACTCTGAATTTTGATGCATAGAATATATGAATTCTGTTGTTTTAAAAGCTTGCTTCCTGAATTTTATGATGTAGCATGTTGTATCTGTTTTTATCAGATGATAATGAAGGAAGGCACATGTTTAGCACTGAATGATTGAAATACTGTGACTGCTGTGCATTTTATTAGTTTATTTAAAAAGTGAGTAGCTGATGTCATCTATTAAAGTGTTTGTCTTTGCTCTTGTGAGTTATATGGCCTGAAGAAGCCACTTGTAGTGGTGAAAGTGCTTACCTACTCGCACTTGTTTATTAAAGTTTTTATGGTTGCCATATGTATCTGACTGTTGTTTGTTTGGTTGTTGCAATGTCTAGCTAATGTTGTAAAAGTTCGATTTTGTTCTTGATAAGAGTAACTGAGGTAATATTTTAAGAAAACCATCATGACATCACTGGAGTGGGAATTGGAACACATCAGCTAGTCTCACTGGCCTTATTGTCTTGGGTTGTATAATGGAGAAGCATCTTATATGTAAATATGTATGCAGTTATGAAGGAAAACAATTGAGACAAAACACGAGTGAAACAGGACCCGGTCAAGTATCACAAAATTTGTTCCAACACGAACAAGCACAAAAAAACTTGGTTAAGCGCTTTCATCTGTAAATTACAGACTTCATCAGAACACTATATCTGTGTACTACTGACTAATTTAAAAACTTTTTGGCGCCAAAATGAACTGCTAAAAGTTCACATTTAAAAAGACAGTACATAGAATATACACATACAAAATACTATTGAACAATTAAGAACTCGTATTTTTAAAATTAAATAAGTATATACATAGATAATTAAAAAATAATAATCATGATAATTAAAAATATGTTATATTATTATGGTCTCAGCTTATAAAGTTATAACAGTTGTAATACTGGTTTAATGGAAATAAAATCATTAATACCAGGAGATTTTGTGGCATTACTTACAATTTGCCAGAAAGATTCCCTTTTACATAACTGTGCTTTATGATTACCCCCCCCCTGGCTGATATATGCACTTGATCAATAATTGCAAATTTAAACATATGTTTGTCACCATATTTGTTTATATGCCTAAAGAAGGCATTTTTTGTATCTTTAACTTTTATTTTATATAGGTGTTCATAAATACGTCTTTTCAGTTGTCTCTCTGTTTTCCCTATATAAAATACAGTACATGTACAACACTTGGCTAAATAGACAATATTGTTACTGTTGCAATTTCCCTTTCTGAACCGTACATATGTCGTATTAATGTCATCCAGTTTAATTCCTACAGCTTCATTAATAGCAAAACATTGTTTACACTGCCCACATTTTTAGTATGCATATTTATTGCCATATTATTATGATTGTATGTATTTAATAAATTCTTAATATTCATACCCATTTTAAACACAAAATTAGGATCCCTACCAATGACACTTAATAATTCATCATTCATTACCAATATATTCCAATGCTTCTTTATAATGTTCTTAATATCAGTTACGAATGGGGAATATGTAAGAACACAAACTCTGTTATATTCATTTTGTACTTTATTTATATTACTTGATATATTAAAATTCTCATTACCAAGAATAGGTAAAAATTTTTACCCCATTCGTTAATAACATAGGCTGATGTGTCATCTAATATGGCTAGAGGATATCCTCTGTTAATGAACATAGTTCTAATATTATTTATTTCATCTTTCATTTTGTTATAATCAGAGGTCATTCTAGCTACACGTATACACTGACCCTTATATATATTCTTAAGAATATGTTTAGGATGATTACTAGTATAGTCAAGGTAGCCATTTGAAAATGTTTCCTTTCTGAATATTTCTGACTGCCAGAATTACTATGGCTCACATATGTATCCAAGTATGATATACCTTCATGACTAAAATTGTACGTAAACTTAAAAAAATGACTGGTGATATTAATATATTCAAAAACTTCTATAAGTATATCCATGGGCCCATCCCATAATAAAAACATATCATCTAAAAATCTTGTATAATATATGATATGTTTGAAATAGTCAATATTTAATAAATGTTGATTCTCCCATTCAAGCATTACTAAATTGGCGATTATGGGGGCACATGATGCCCCCATAGCCACTCCTTTTGTTTGTTATAATGCTCACCTTCGAAATAAATATAATTGTGTTCTAAGACAAGACTCATCATATCCACAATTAAATTAATGCGATCCCAGCTTAAACGGGAATATTTCCTCAAACTATCACAAAAAAATTCTAAAGCCTGTTCTCTAGGGATACACAAAAATAAGTTAATCACATCAATAGTGACAAATATCAAATTATTTTTCCATTTATTCCTTGTTAACTTGGATAAAAACATCCATGAATCCTTTACTATATGAGAAATATACTGTTAAATATGTTTTACCCATTCATCAATAGCTACACCTATATTAAATGTCATGGCTTTACTACCAGAAATAATAGGTCTGAAAGGTGGGTCATTAATATTTTTATGTACTTTAGGAATACATACTATTGTGGCCAGTATAGGATTATCATTTTTCAAAAAGTTATATGTATCAACTGTTATCCTATTGTCAACTAAGTATTCTTCTAAAGCTAAGTCTATTTTAAAGTACCCTATATGTATTTCATTACGGGAGACAACTTCATAATTCCCAGATTCAATTAATATAGTTTGAACTTTATTAATATAATCAATTGTATTATATAAGACAACACTTGTGCCTTTGTCTGCCTTCATCACTCTAATATCATTATTCCTCATCAGCTCAGCCAAGCATTTCCTCTCTACTTCTTCCAAGTTGTCTACATATTTCCTTGCCTTAATAGTTCTATTATATTCATAAATGTCAACACATGTAGATTCTTCAAAAATTTGCACTTTTTTATGTATAGGGGGGATAAAAGTACTTTTTTTCTTCATTTCTTTCGGCAGCACCCTATAGTTGCTATTATTTTTATGTAAAATTGCTAAATTAAGACTACGACAATATAATTTGATATCAATAATAGCATCTACCAAATTAAATTTAGCTGTGGGTATATATTTCATACCCTTTTGGAACAAGGAAAAAAATTCATCACTGATTTGTAAAGAAGTGTAATTAAAAATTTTCAAATCATTATGCACAAAAAGAACTTGTCTATCTTCGTTCGTAGATAAATTAATATTACTATCCAAACCATTGTTACTATTTACATCTTTTTTTCCAGATACTAAGGTAGTACCTTAACCACAATACTGTACTGCAGACAAAACATAAAATTAAGTGGGAGAGTATAACAAGCCAGGAACATGTTTCTACACATAGTACAAACAGTATTCTTCATGACCTTTATGCAGTTTTTTGAAATAAAATATAGTGTCACATTCACACACCCATAATATACATATAGATGCATAGGCACAGGTTACACACAGGAGATGGGCACGCACACACACACACACACACACACACACACACACACACACACACACACACACACACATATACTTAACTAATGCACAGTTATACTGAAAAACATCAAAAACGGAAAACAGAAACATTTCTTATGACACAGAACTCTAAGCCTCCCACAAAATGCCATTTTACACTACAAAGTAGGATAATCATCTGTCAAGATTCATCAGAATCATGTAACACAAGTTTTTGCAAAGGGCAAGAAGTTACCATGTGGAAGGAAAATATTAAATAAAACAGGTCTCTAGCGTGAAGCTTCACTAAGTCACTGAGAAGCCAAGGTCATTTCAACACTATATGTAACTGTAAAAACCCTTATGTGATTAAACATATAAGACATACAGACTAACAGGTTTTGTACTAGATACATGCAAGGTGACACAAACGTCCTGGCATCCAGCCAGCTCCTGTTTTTATTATTGTAAACATTGACAAATGTTTTCTGTTCTATGTGTTTACTTAACAAAATCGATACTAACAATGGCATCCTGATGAGTAACATACTTCTGTTCACCACACCGATTAGGTTTCAGCTGGTTTATTCAGAAAATGTTATCAGGACTTTCGCTGAACCACATTCATTTTACAGCATGAACCCGTAAACACATTCTTTCAAATGGCTTCATCTGATAAGCATCTAAATTGCTGCTCAGGGCTTCCAAACATTTGGAGGATCTGATGACAGCAACAAAAGCATTGAAGCATCTAAACACTGCAGTCCATAAATATTCATATATTACAGTATTTACACCAATATTAAAGCACTATTTCCAGGGTACAGTTTACAGCCATAGTATAGAATTGGAGTATGATAATACAGTTTTAATAGTCAGAGACAGAGCTAGGATTTTTGGAATTGTACACCATCTTCCAAAAAGTAGCTCACCTTTCCACAAGTGTAACTGCCAGACACAACATATTTCTCATCGGCATAGAATTTCAATAGTTTAAAGCCAGACATTTTGTAAAAAAAAAAGCCATTTAAATATATGCACAGCCACAATCCATGCCAACTATGCCAAGGTTATTTTTTTAATTAAAATTTTATTGCATTACATGTAGAGAATAAACTAATATTTTAAACTGTATGCTATGAACTCAGACTAGGGGTGCCGGTGCCAAGGGATAAAAATCCCCAGCTCACCTGCATTTTACCAGCATCACAGATGATGGAAGTACCAGGTAAAGAAGGACAGGAGTAAGCCTCTGATGCCAGCTTGCCAGTCTTGAAGGAAGGGAGGTAGTTAGGCTTGTGAATTTCTGAAACCTGCAATCATGCAAGTGTATGTCCCATGCCAGGAAGCCTAAAATGCCCACACTGTACTGCGGTGCACTGCTTAGTTGGGAGATTGTGCATGTGTGGTAGTATGCATGCAACTACTGTGAGCAACTACAGTGGAGCTGAGAGGGTGGGCATAGGCTAGTGAATAGGATCTACAAGCTGGCCCAGCCCCCAAAACACCTGATGTTTGCCTCTTGCAGGGAAAAAAATGGCTGGAGGACTCTTTCCTTCTTAAAGGAATAAATAGGTCAACCGGGTGAAGGACAAAGGAGCCATTGCCTAGTATCTGGCAAAACGTTCCCAAACAGCACCTTCCCTTCCTCTTTCACCTTATTTTAAAGGTACAACAGTTGAGATGTACCCTTGCAACCCACTACTAAGCACTGTTGTTCATTCTGTGCTAAGGTGGAGTTTGTTACCAAGTTGCTCTCAACTTTCCTATTTGTAGCCCACTGCCACAAGTCTTTATACCTTTCCCATTCCTATAATGTTCTTCTCAGCATGCTGTCTGCTGGTGCAGGTAGGATTCCATAGAATGTATCCTCAATTCCTTCTACTAGAATTTCTCTGCAATCTCTCGGCCTCTGCATGTTTCCACCTCAGCTGTCTAGTCTGACAAGTAATCTCGGCCTAATTAGCAGTAAAGCATAATGTGCAACATTCCTAATTTGTGATCACCTGGATCACTTCCTCTCATATCTTACTTTCTCTAAATTCCAAAACTCATTTCACTGAAATCACATCTCTCTTTTCTCACTTGCTAAGACCTCCTACTTCTGCTTGAATTTGAGCCTTCAGTCAGGTGACCCACTCTTCTTGTTCCCACCCTTAGTTCTCATCTCATTCACTCCCTGACTCAATCCATTACTTGTCCTAAATGTAAACCTTTCCTACCGCTTCCAGCACCCTGGCCTTTCTCACTGTGCTGATTGCCTCCTTTACTCTATGACATCTAATGACTTCTTCCTCCCTCCTTTGGTGCTCCTAAAGATGTCTCCATTATTCTGTTTCTTTTGCCCTCTGCCTCTCATATCTGGCTAACTGTCCCTCCTTGCCCACCTCCCTATTACTTTTCCTGCATGTTGGCTCTTGCATGGCTACTTCTGTCTCTGTTTCATCACCTTCGTTCTACTAATGTTTGCATCTGTCCTTCAGTCCTGGCCTCCTTCTCCTTCATTTCATGGCTGCATCTTCTGCTTTGTCTTTTCTTTGAACCCTGTGCCACCATCTTGTCTATATTTCTCTGAAACCTCCGTCCATATCTCTGGGTCTATATTAAATCAGCGAACACTTAAAATAGCGGACGTTGATTTATCGACCCTTAAACAGTGAAACCTGACAATCTCAAAGACACAGAACATTGATTTTTTTTCCCAGGGGAAAAAATAATCGCTGTTCCACAAAAAAAAAAAAAAGTTCAAAACACAAAATAAAGTGGGGGGCTGTGCCCTTCACACCCCCCTACTTAAATATGCCAACTCCAAGATTGCACCACAGTGGAAGAAATGGTAAAGCCCTGAAAATGGCCCAGAGATTTTTTTCCCCTGGGGAAAAAAATCGTTGTTCCATGTCTTTGGGGTTGTCAGGTTTCACTCTTAAAAGGTTGCTAAATCAGTGTTCACTATTTTGAGCATTCACTGACTTAATATAGACCCATATCTCCAGCCTACTGCCTTTCTCTCACAATCTTTCTGCTCCACTTTCTGTCTGATGGCCTCCAGTTGTGGCCTCCATTCCAAACCCACTCTATCCTTTCTCACCTGACTAGCCATTCCACTACCACCTCCAGTTCCGACATACTACCATAAAGCTCCCCCATTCTCCTGCAGGCCCTACACCCTCTGCCACTCAAAAGTTCCTGAGTCAAACATCTGCTCACATCCTAAGCACTTCACAAATATTTTTCCTACTCTGATCATCTAAACTGTAATATAGTTCTTACATTTCTCATTCTTGGTTTGTTTTATTTTATTTTGTTTCATTTTTTTTCTTCAGCTTTAATCTACATAGGCCTTTTATCTAAGATTTTATCATTCTGAGAAATATAAAGAAGGAATAATGGTATAGAATGCCTGTTAAAGGCAAAATCGAACATTAATTTGTATTGTACATGGCATAGCCCTCCCTTTCAAATCCACTCAAACATCATACACACACACACACACACACACACACACACACACACACACACACACACACACACACACGCACATGCATGCACACACACACACACACACACACACACACACACACACACACACACACACACACACACACACACACACACACGCACATGTGCACACACACACACACACACACACACACACACACACACACACACACACACACACACACACACAGCACACTGACACAAAATGATTTCAAATGCATTCATTTGTAAATTAAACTCTAAGGTTTGTTTTAGGAATGAATGTAGTAATAAGATACTTAATTAATTAATTAAGATGAAAGATAAAAAATATAAGAAATGAAAATGAGATTGATCTATAACTCTGAAAACTAAAATAAACCAACTGGACAGACAGACTAAACACAGTATGGAGAAGATGAAGGACAATTGTAAAAAATGTATACAAAGATGCTAAGTATAACAGGAAACCATTTTATTGAGCCATAAGATGTTGTGGGAGTAAAGACAGCCAATCGATCAATTATGTAGATTCTAAAATGTATTCTCAAACCCAGCAGATTATAAATATATTTATAAACTCTTATGCAAGACAGTTTGACTTCAGAAAGTGGGTGACAAATGATGCTTGTAACATCCAGATAACTTCAAATACTGAAATTAAACTGAAATTAAATTAGATTATGTTGAAAAAGAACTATGCAAACTGCACCCAAACAAGGCACAGAGAGGAAACACTGTTAGTAATAATGATCTGAAAACACTTCAGTATGACATTCTAATACCTTTATATCTATTATTCACTATGGAGATAATCCTCAAGATTGGAAACATGCACTTGTTAAACCCATCCTTAAGGGAAAGGGAAGTAAGACAAACCCAGATCATATATACCCATAAGTTTACTTTCTTGTCATAGAAAAATAATAGAGAAGGATATTCTGGATAAATTATTGTCAGAATTTAAAGGCTGGGACTTGAAACTACATTATCAGCATGCATATGTTAAAACAGATCTATAACTACCTGTAACATGATGTTCTATAATGATATAATAACTATAAAAGAATAATTGTGCTGTGATATAATTTATATAGACTTAATTTCAGCTTTTGATAGGGTTATACACAAAACACTGATCAATTAATATGAACAACTAGGTATTTATATAATCTTTTTTTTTCCTCAAATGTTTTTTTTTTTTTTCAATTCAAATAACATTTACATAATATTTTTAAATATAATTTTAAACAACTATATACAATATTTACAATAGCCTGACTTTCAATTATATACACTGTATATTATTAAATATAGAATTAACAGATCAGTTATCAGAGATACAATATTGATTATTGCAGAGTGTCCAACAAAGATATAACTTTCTTCCAAGGATTATTTACCAATGGCCTGGGATACATTCGTAGTTTTTTGATTTTTATTTCCATCAATGCAGTGTATTTATATATTCTTGATAAGATGGACAGCTGCACGGCTTACAAATTGGACATGGCAAGTATCATACAGCAATCGGACAAGTGAAATTCGAGGTTACAGTCAGGGTGTCCCACAGGAGTCTGTCGAGGACCTATACTTGTTTAGGTTGTATCTTTCAGATCTATGTTTTTCATCTGAAATGTTCTACAGTTTGTATATATAAGACTTGAAATCAGGTAAATTGATCACATCTGTTACGGATAGGGTATGTCTGCCAAAGAACATAACTAACTGACCATCTAGACACAGGAGAAAAATATCCTGATAAATACATCAAAGACAAAGAATATATGATTTGGCAGACATAGACTGAAGGGTAAATATTTAATACAGCACACAGTGATTGAAATTGTGGATTCATTTAAGGACCTGAGTATATGGATAGATCCAGCCTTGAATTTTTGTTTTATATCAACCAATTGGCTAATGACACTTAGAAGACTATAAGCTATATAATAATATTAATAAAGTCTAGAAAATCAAAAAATGATGAAATCATTGTCTGTAAATTACATTAGACCCAAACTATGTATGGAATGATAATATGGAAACTTTACAGGAAAACTATCATGAGTAACTTGGAAAGACTTCAACAAAAATATACAAGACATGTATGGATGTGAAAGTTTAAATTATTCTGGAAGATGAAAATGTCTGAACATCTTTAGTGTGTCTAATATAGATATTTAGGGTCCATATTAGATCACCGAATGCTTAAAAAAACGAACAGTGATTGATCAAACTTATGTAAGCAAAACCTTACAATCTCAAACTGTTAGAACAGCAATTTTTTTCCTAGGGAAAAAAATCACTGATCCAAAACACATACACACAACACAAGTACACCAAACAAACAGCAATCCACACACATACACCTAAAATCTGACACCTAACCCTACACTAAACTATACACACACCACTAACTATCCATTTACCTTAACCCAAACCCTGACCCTAAGGTCCGTCACTATCACACACTCACCTCACCCGCTCCCTAACCCTAACTCACCTACCCCACCCTAACCCTCACATTCACACAATTGCACACATACCTAACCCTAACTCACCTAACCCGCCCTAACCCTCACGTCCACACAATCGCACACATACCTAACCCGCGCCCTAACCCCAACTCACCTAACCCGCCCTAACACTCACATCCACACAATCGCACACTTACCTGAACCCAACCCATAACTTTCCACCACAGCACTGAAAATACCAAAGCAACAGAAATGGACAACCAAATTCTTTCCCTAGGAAAAAATTCGGGTTTCTGTTGCTTCGATATTTTAAACTTTTGCTTACATAAGTTCGATCAATCACTGTTCACTTTTTTAAGCATTTGGTGATCTAATATAGACCCGATATTTAAGGAGAAACTTACTTGGGCATATAGGCCATTTAGAGGCATCTACCCCTGGGAATGTTCAGGGTTATCACTGAGTAGTAACAAATCATCAGACAAACTGTATAGGAGATTAAACAAGAATCAGAGATGCTCTAATTGGTTCTCTGGCAGAGGGAGAGAAAGAGAGAAAGACAGTAGCTGTTTGCATGCAATAGAGTAACAAATTATATAGATCATAGGATCATACAAAGTTACTAGGCTATTGGCCCTGAGGCCCTTACAAGCCTAGCCAAGAATTTTGCCCATATTTCAACAAGTCAGCACCCTATGTCACTGTCCAGCAGGAACACAGGTGGAATTCCAGGGGTGTATTTTCTGTTCCCCATCCAGTTATCCAGGTTGCGCTTAAAAAAAGGTTAATGAGGTACTCTGCTTTATGTGGAAAGGGAGCTTATTCCACAAAAGGGGAAGTCTCTGGGGCACAAATCTGTCCCGCCAGCAAATCCTATTGATGTCACAGACCAGGTTGAGGTCAGGCGTGCAGGTTACCCGAGTGGAGCTTGACTTGCAGATATGCAGCAATCCCATCAGGGTGGGATCTGAGATTGCTTTGTATGCCAGACAGGGGTCACCTCTGAGGAATTTGTAGGAGACTGAGTAGAGGGACAGGGCTTTTAGCCTATCTGTGTAGGGTAAATGTTTAAGGCCCTGGATTCTCTGGGTGAGGAACCTCTGTGATCTCTCCAGCTGCTGCATGTGCTTTGTGAGGTACATGCCAAAAGGGGCATCATACTCAATAATGGGTCTTAGAAGAGAAGAATACAGGGATGTTATGACCTCCTTGTCCCTAATGAGATACCTTTACTAATGAGGTGGGCCATGTAGAAAGCTTTCCATACAATGGAGGCAATATGGTGGTCAAAAAGTCAGTATGCTATCAACCTGGGTGCCCTAGTCCCTCACGACTGACTGCATGTTTAGGACCTTATTTTCAATGTGATAATTTGTGGGGACATCACTCTCTCCAAAAGGGATGATGATACATTTTTTGGCATTCAGTTTGAGGCCATGTTTATGATACCAGTCATTTGTTTGGGTGAGGCCCTCTTGCAGAATGTCCACATCACTAGGGGAATTGATGACAGCACCCAGCTTACAGTCATCTGCACACCTGGTCAGCCATAGCCCAATAGATTTAGCCTGCACCTCTGAGAAGTATATCCCAAACAGCAGAGGCCCCAAGATCAATCCCTGGGGTACACCGCTTGTTACAGGTCTACTACATGAGGTGGCTTCCCCTATTTTGACTAGGTGGGTTCTATCAGTGAGCCAGTTTGCTACCCATCTAGTAACATATGGATCAATGCCTAAGTTGAGAGAGTTTACCTATTATACCTGAGTGAGGAATAGTATTGAAGGCTTTGGCCAGATCAAGGTAGGCGGTGTGCACCATCTTCCCCTCGTCTGTGGCCTTGGTGATGGTCTCAAAGAAGTCAACCAAATTTAACAGGCATGACCTCCTCTTGACAAAACCAAACTGTGTGGGATCAAGTGTCTGGAGGTTGCCAATGCCCTTTTTAATGAGGTCCATGATAATCCGCTCCTTGGCCTTGCAGATCAGGCTAGTTAGGTTGATGAGTCTATAATTTCCTGGATCGGTGGATGCTCCACCTTTGTGCAAAGGGATGACAGTAGCTGTCCTCCACTCGGCTGGGATGAAGCCAGTACTCAGGCTTTGGTTGAATAGGGTGCCTAATGGTGATGCAAGTTCCTGCCTGAGTTCATGCAGGATGCAGCCTGGGATCTTATCGGGTCCCATGGAGGCTGCATTTTTGTGCCTTTGAGATGGCAGTGATGATTTTCTCCCTAGAGATAAGGGAAAGAGGGCAGGTACTAGGGATGTCCTGTTTTACTGATGGGAGGGATAGACGAGTGAAGTTTTCACTGAACTTGTCTGTCAGCAGGTTGGCTATATCTACAGTGTTTGTGTATGTGGTATACTTGACCACCAGTTCTGAGCAGATCTGGGTGCTTCTCTTGAGACTGCAGACATATGTGAAGAAGGCCTTATGATTGTCTTTAGTAGATGTGGCCAGTTTGGACTCGAAGTTTGCTTTGGAGGATTTCACTAATGCTCATATTTGCTTATTCAGGTTAAGGAGAGATTGCTTCTAATTAGGCATCTACTCCTTCTTGGTCCTGGACAGCAATTTTTTCCTTTTATTATAGAGTTTATTTATTGCAGATGTCCACAAGACAGATTTACTCTTCCTTAAGGAGGATGATTCCATCTTGTCTGGTATTCCTGCTTCCATGCAGCTATATAAATGCTCACATAGTACTTTGGTGTAGGTTTGGACATATGTGCCAGTTCCTATGGAGGGGAAGGAGGCTGTGAAGCTGTTTATACCTTCCCTCAGGAGGTTGTAATCAGCTTTGGAGAAGTTATTTTGTTTGGCCCTTGCTGGGGGGGGGGGGGTTGGGGGATAGTGACTTTGAAAGTTACTGCTTTGTGTTTGGATCTTACCAGGGATGATGATACTGTAGGGATGCTGCAGTGGTCACTCGTGTTGGCTAATACCAAGTCCAAGATATTTTCACCTCTTGTGGGGGTGTCACCCAATTGGTCCAAGGCATTTGCATTGAAGAACTCAAGGAATATCTTGACATTTGTGTTTTGGCATTAGTATTTCTTCCAGTCTATGACTGGATAGTTAAAAGCACCCAGGATCAGGGTAAAGGGTTGAATCTTGATAGATTCAAAGAGATACAGATAGATGGAGTGGGCATCTTGAGTCCAAGTTGGAGGCCTTTAGCTATGTATGATTTAAATAGGCATCAGTTGTTAACTGCATCTGGAGTGTTTCCTGTGCATCATACTGTTTGACCAGCCTAGAGGTGTGTATGGCTTTTATGCAGTGGACATAAAAAGTGTGCACACCCCTGTTAAAATGCCAGGTTTTTGTGATATAAAAAATGAGACCATAATAAATCATTTCAAAACTTTTCCCACCTTTAATGTGACCTATAACCTGTACAATTCAACTGAAAAACAAACAAATCTGTTAGGGGAAAAAATATAAAAAATAAAAAATATGCAAGAAGCTGGTTGCATAAGTGTGCACACCCTTAAACTAATACTTTGTTGAAGCATCTTTTGAGTTAATTACATCATTCAGTCTTCTTGGGTAGGAGTCTGTCAGCATGGCACATCTTGACTTGGCAATATTTTCCCACTCTTCCTAGCAAAAGCACTCCAAATCTGTTAGATTGCGAGGGAATCTCTTGTGCACAGCCCTCTTCAGGTCACCCACAGATTTTCTATTGGGTTTAGGCCTGGCCTCTGGCTGGACCATTCCAAAACTTTAATCTTCTTCTGGTGAAGCCATTCTTTTGTTGATTTGGATGTATGTTTGGGGTAATTTTCATGCTGAAAGGTGAAATTCCTCTTCATCTTCAGCTTTCTAGCAGATGCCTGAAGGTTTTGGGCCAAAAGTGCCTGGTATTTGGAACTGTTCATAATTGCCTCCACCTTGACTAAAGCCACAGTTACAGCTGAAGAAAAGCAACCCCAAAGCATGATACTGCCACCACCATGCTTCATCATGGGGATGGTGTTTTTTGGTGATGCGAACTGTTGTTTTTGCGCCAAATGTACCTTTTGTAATTGTGGCCAAAAAGGTCAACCTTGGCATCATCAGACCATAACACATGCTTTTGGGAGTCTTGATGTATTGTTTTGCAAATCTTAGCCAGGTCTGGATGTTTTTCTGTATAAGAAAAAGCTTCTGTCTTGCAACCCTACCCCATAGTCCAGACATACGGAGAATACGGGAGATTGTTGTCACGTGTAGTACACAACCAGTACTTGCCAGAAATTCCTGCAGCTCCTTCAGTGTTGCTGTAGGTCTGTTGGCACTGTCCCTGACCAGTTTTCATCTTGTCTTTTCATCAATTTTGGAGGGATGACCAGTTCTTTGCAACATCACTGTTGTCCCATGTTTTCTCCATTTCTTGATGACTGTCTTCACTGTGTTCTATGGTATATCTAATGCTGTGAACATTTTTTGTACCCTTCTCCTGACTGATACCTTTCAATAATGAGATCCCTTTGATGGCTTTTGCTGTAGCAGGCAACTGAGTAAATGTCAGGAAAATCCAACTAGGACAGCTGAACTTTATTTGAGGTTTAATCAGAGTCTCTTTAACTGATGACATGTGTGCACCCAAGAAGACTGAATGCTGTAATTAAATCAAAAGGTGCTTCAACAAAGTATTAGTTTAAGGGTGTGCACACTTATGCAACCAGCTTATTGTACATTTTTTATTTTTTATATTTTTTCCCATAACAAATTTGTTTGGTCACATTAAAGGTGGGAAATGTTTTGAAATTATTTATTTTGGTCTCATTTTTTTATATCACAAAAACCTTCTATTTTAACAGGGGTGTTTACACTTTTTATATCCACTGTATATATTGTAACTTCACCTCCTTTTGTTTTCTGCCCACAGTTTGGGGTCTGAATGAATGACAGGAAGAGTAACTTGGTATGGCTGGGGTGCTCTCCGCAGCTTTGAACCAGGTTTCTATGACTGCACAACTGTCAGCTTCTTCCAGGGTTAAGAATTTTTGCAATGAGTGCAGTTTCATGTTTAGACTCCTAGTGTTTAGGAGCATGACCTTTAATTTACGTTTTGATAAAATTTTCATGTTGGTAGTTTTGACTTCATGGCATTGCCTAAAAAAGTCACTATGGGGGAGGCAAGAGCCTTTGCCAGGAGCCTGAAGCCCAAGGGAGACAGATGCAGTCCATCTCTGGCAAAGCATTGTGGTTTGTCAGTCATGTCATCCCAGGCTGTCACATAGTGGATCTCCTTCGAATGACACCAGAAACTAAGCCAGTTGTTAAAAGTCAATCATTTTCTGTTTGTATTGAGGCATCATTCTGGGTGATGGTAGAATGCTGTTTAAGGTTAGGAACATACCTGTTTGGGACACATATTCAGCAAGCTTGATCATGTCTCTCTTCATATAGCCCAGGGAGGTACATCTCAAGTCATTCAATCCAACACGGACTATGACAGAGTCATAACAGTACCTTTTGAGAGACTTGAGTGCATTGGTGATATGGTGGATTCTGGCAACCAGCAAACAACTAACCATGACCTGCTCCTTATCCAGCCTGGTGAGGGGCACAACTGTGTGTCTCACAATGGAGTCTCCTATGACTAATATGTTGGGTTTATGTTTAGGCCTTAGTGGCTGTGAGACACAGATGTTTGAACTATGTGTGGTGTGTGGTGTGGTGGGCAGTGAAGTATGCGTGTGTTTATGCCTCAGAGGTCTCTTTTGTTTGGGTATGTTTTTGCTGAGGACCTCTGCATATGTGGAGGTATGTCATGTAGGTGTGGGTGGTGGTTGAGGTGTGGTGTTCATGTTGCCAACCTTCTCAGTGCCAGATATACTGGTTTGTGTGGGTGACAGCAATGACACTAGGTGCTTGATGTAATTGCATCTCTCACAAATTGTGTTCCTAGGTGGTAGTAGTAGAGGGTTGTCTGTATACATGAGGCAGTTGCTTCGCTGTCTCAGGATTCCCATTATCAACCAGACTGGCAGGCGAAAATGTAGGAAATTGTCCATCCATATTTGTCAGAAACTGAAAGAGCTAAGAGGGTAAATGGAGGAAGGCCTAAGACTAGAACTACTAGATGATAATACAAGTTCTACAAGGGAAACTTTGTAGCTGCAATACCTCAAAAAGGGTTTAAAACCACACAGCTGAAGCTCTGAATGTAGCAGACCTGCATCTAGACTACGCTACTCAATTTAAAGGTTAAGAACACAGTAAAAAACTCACAATGAAGCACAGATTAATCACTTACAGTCAAAAGAATGGAACTCACAATATGAAAAAAATACAGTTAAACAGCAACAAAATGCAGTAAAATGAAGTTAAACAGTAATGAATTGCAGTAGATAGAAAAGAAATATAGTTAATCAGTAGACTGATTTAAAACAGTAGCTCACAACTACACCAGTAACAGACAGCAGAAATAAAGCTGCAATTCAGTAGAATATTGTCATCAATTTAATGAAGCTACTAACAAGCAGTAATAAATACAGCAAGCTAAATGCAGTTGAACTCCCAAGCACAAGCAGCAAAATGAAGTAGGAACAGGTACAGTTTTTTTTATTATTATTATATTAAAGCAAGCACTAGCTTACATATTTTTAAGAACAACATGAGAACTTATTATGGCAATGACTGTTTTGGTATATTGGCAAGCTACAGTAGCAATATTGTCTGTGCATGAAATATTAGTATTTATGTAATTAACAGGAAAATATGCCAGTGAGTAATGGAGAATCTGCATCCTCATGAAGGAATTCTTTTTGCAATCTAAATTATTGTTATTCTATACAGTGTGCTGGTGTACTGGTTTGCATTGTAAGTCATACCTGCATTTTTGTAAGTTACCTGTGCTATATGATATCCCATATAGTGATACACAGAAAATAATATAGATATAATTATAGCTTTCCAAATTAACAGATTAAATTTAGGGAGAGTTTCACATTGCTTCCTGATGCTGGTCAGTCCTTTTAACTCTTTCAGGAAGTTTTACCATTTTAAGGTTATTTATTTATTTATTAGTATCTGACTGAGTATTGCTGTGATTTTGGTTCTAGTGGAGGTTTAAGTCATCATTTCAAGTAGTATATCCTTAGGTTTGGGTGAAAGCTAGGAAAAAATGTGTCAAAACCCAAAAGAAGAAGTGGAATGTAGAAGGCTCTGTGGAGGAAGAACAACAGCAGCAGATGAATACAGTATTTTGGCTACATGATCATTATATGAAGCAACAGGAGTCCTCTGATGACGGTTGTAGTTAGTTCTTGAAGAAGCAATAAGATGCCATGTTGTCTTTGAAACAGAGAGTAACAGATGTATGAAACAAGATGGTGGAATTAAGCAGGCAGATTATTTACAATGAGCAAAAAATGGTGTGCTTAGAAGATATAGCAAGGGAAAGTAATTCAAGGCTGAGAATAGTGTTAAAAAAGTGAAGAAGAGTTTTACTTGTCTTCAGTTTGTGAAAACCAAAACTGGGAAATGGACTGTTTTTTCTAACAGAATGTTAGGAATTGGAAAAGCACATTGACTACAACCGCCATTGACTGATAAGGATGTATGGTCTACCATAAGTGATTTTTGTCCAATTTGCGACTTGGTTTGAGAAGGAAAAGGAACTGCCACAGTTGGGAAGACCATGGAAGTGGATTATAATGGCATTTAGACCAGTGATGATAGATCATAATTTCTTTAATACTACTTTGCAGGAAAGGGTAAAAATTCTGACCCCAGCAAAGGAATGCCAGTGATTCAGCATTTGGTTTTACTTACTAGTCTTAGTGGTCCATACAACATTTTTCCCTATTAAGGATGCAAATGTTCACATCTGCTCAGTTTGCAGTGAAGGTTTCAAAAAGGGTTTGCATCTGATGTTGACTATGTAAGAGAAAAATCTTCAGAGGGAGACCAGAAAAAGTAATGAATATCCAGAAACTCCTGACACTGTGAGTGAATTTAAACAAGGGGAGGACCAACAGAGTGACGGTACTGTGGCTACATGTTCCCTGAGGGGAGCATGGTGGAAGAGAAGATTACACAGGCAATGTGAATGGATTTTAAGCATGGAGATGTGTTAGTATTGCTCATTTATTTTTTCAAATCTGAGACTGGAAAATAAAAAGTGACTTTAGGGACATTTGCCTGTTTTTGAAGAAAGGCAAGTGAGATGCTTTTTGTCTTAATATTTGAATCATAATATGGCACCTAATTAGATGCATAGCTAGAATTCCTGCTTGTTTAAGTCTACACAGAGACTTTGTATCTTGATTATTAGTGGACTTGTTAAGCAAAGCACTAATACGACTACTTGTAATACTTTGAATATAGCAGAGAATATGTAAAAGAAGTGTGGTCGACTGGTTCCTGTACAATATATAAGTCAGAATAGAAGTCTTGTTGAAAAGTATTTAAAAACTAAGCACTATGCTTAAAGATGCTGATAATATTATGGGTCTACTACAGGTTTTTATGCACCAATAACTCATGAGACATCAGAACAAGACCATTTGCTCTAAAAGGCATTTGACCTAACCCTCACTAGCCCAAAATTACTTAATTACTTAGCCCTCCCGACATCCTACTCAATTAAACTATATATATAAAATCCTGACTATGGCCCATGTGACTGAGGTTCGATTAGCAGTTCGGACAACTGACGGAGTGGCAAGGGAGGGATAGATTTGCCCATCCAGGGGGAAGGGTATTCAGTGCTGATGTTCCTTAAGGGGGGTATGCTCCAAAGAATGGAGCTGCCCTCACATGTGTTTTGACAAGTGCAGGACAGGGGGTGGGAAAAGTGGGGGACACCATACATAAAACCTCCAGATAGAAGATAGACAGTAGGACCCTCCCCACCAGGATACCATTAGGATCCTAACTGGCCCTGGTTTAAATTCAGGCATTAGACTGGTAATGAACTGGAGTACCAATAAACCCAGTGATAGACATGGGGCACTGGGACAGCTGTCAGCATGAAAGTAAGGGGGGGCTCAAATACCCTACCACCAAATCTCCCTGATCTCTCCCTAACCCTAAAACTTAAATCTGACTACCTAACTTTAAAGTCCCAATTACTCCCTAAACCTAAAATCCCAATCTCCCTCCCTAAACCTTAACTGACCGATTGCTCTTTAACTTCTAACTCCTCTCCTGCTCTTTAAAACTAGAACTCACCTACCACTTACCCTAAAACTCCTTTCCTCAATTATAAAACTCCCTTCCCATTTCTTAAACCTAAATACCCTTCCTGATAGTTACTTAAAGCCCTAATCTACACTCCCCCCCCATGGCTGCCACACTTACCTGGAAAAAACTTGAATAATTTCTTTGGATAAGGTGCGGCAGTTCCTCTCCCTCTACCTGGCAACCACACCCTTCCCAAACTCATATTCAAGTCTGAGCAAAGTGAATGCAGAAGATCATGCAAGCTACAAGATGCTTCAGTCTCTGGCTTAGACAGTGGTCTTCAAGCACCTGGGATTTGGGTGGTTTTAGCAGACCCCATATATATATATGAAAGTTATGAAATGTTGATATTCAAATACATTAGTCAAAAAGTCTGAATTTGGATAATATGCTGGTGTGCATAGTTAATCTAATAGTAATTGTCATATGAAGGCATTATAGTCCCTTTTTGCAAGCTGCTTCCCTATTTATTTGCTGTACTTAGTGTGTGAGACATTTTATTTGTGAAAGTTGTTGTTTTACAGATTGATATGACAACTGAGTATTTTTGGGTAAAGTACTAGCATGACTGACAACAACCATCTGAATATTTGTTATATGGATATGGATAGTAAGATACAAGCAGTTAAAATGTTTTTAGTCCCTTTAGTGTTATACACGTCAGGCATATTTATATCAACCAGAGGAGAAGTTGTGGTTACAATTAATAAAGAGCTGAAGGACTTTATCTGGGAGGGGAAGATGGCAAGAGTCAAGTGAGATAAACTGATTCATCCGGTAGAACAGGGTAGACCCAATTTGTAGGAATATTTCAGAGCTACACAGTTAAGGCTCCTGTGCATAGCACAAGCAGAAAACTATAATTCAAAGTGGAAATGGATGATGATGAAACATGGGGGAAGCTCAAGAAACAAGGAGAGACTGGGATTTTGGATGCAGGCCTTTAAGTAGAATAACAATAATGATAGAGAATATTATATCCATAAAGTCACAGAAAGTATTCTAAGAACTAAAGCAACACAGGGATGGAGAAAGGAGAGTCTGCCGATAGGGATGTCAGCAATTAGGGATACAGACAATAGGCATGAAGGCGCTGGAATTTATTGGAGAAAACTGTCAAAGGAATCAAGGTATTGGAAGAAAATAACCAGTGAGGGAAATATGATAGAATGGGAAGATGACAAGAACTTATTTGGACTGCAGATTGGAGATTTCCATCCCTATCAAGGATTGATATTAGAGTATAGGCAAAGAGAAAGAAATAAGGGGGTCCTAAACTAAAGGCCAGCTCTTGTAAAGCTTTTAATAGAATCTATAACAGAAACTGTCATTAAAAAGGAATAATTAGTAGAGCATATAAAATATTGCATGATAACTATAAGAATCAATCAGAGGAGGTTGGAAAGGATTGGGAAGAGAGATTGGATAAACAATTCACAACGAAACAATGGGAGGATATATGTATATCTTTCAAATATGCAATAACATCTAGAACATTTAGGATTTTTGCCTGGAAATGTTTACATAAATATGTTTATACCCCAAGTAGACTACACAGAATTTTTCTTCAGGCAGACAGCAAATGTTCGAGGTGTGATGGGGAAGATAGAGGTAATTGGCAATATATTTTCTGGGAGTGCTGTGAATTGGTGGACTTTAAGGATTCCCTGCAGAATGCACTGTCAGAGATGCTGGGTGGGCAGATTGGTCTGATGAGGGAGAGGATTTTTCTGAGCTATGATACAGAATCGGAATTGCCTAGTCATGGTAAGGCCTTGCTGTGTCTAATTATGGTAGCTGCCAAAAAAGAAATTACTAGAAAATGAAAATCAAAATCTAAACCAACTGTACGAGAAGTAGTGAATATAGTAACAGAGATAAAACAACTGAAAGTGAGATCTTTAGAAAAGGGTAGGAGCAAACTACGTAGGAAAAAATGTGAATTGTGGAAACAATACATACAAGGGGAGGAATGAGGTTGAAAAGGTGGCAGGAATTAAATCAGCTATGTAATATTTGACTGAAAAAGGTTGGGTAGATTATAAGTGATGTATAATGTTTGCAATTGGGAGTGTGTCAGTATGGATTGTGATGTAAAATGCTTGCAATTAGGACTGTGTCTATGTGGTTTGTTTTCATTTGTATAAATGTATGATTGGCTATGTTGTAAGTGATGGTTCAGATTTCTTTTTTTTAAACAAGGCAGGAATTGAATAATTTATGTAATGTTGCTTAGGTTATATGACATATAGCAATATATGTGAAGTAAAATATTTATGTTAATTATAGTGTGATTTCTTTTATATGAATGTAAATTTGCCTATGTCACAAGTGATAATTCAATAAAGGTTTTGCAAAAAAAATATATATTCAGATGCAGTAACGCATCAACAACAGAATTAAGATAGTTATTTTTATGAAAAACGTATGAATTTATTTATTTATTTATTTATTTAACATTTGTTGACCGGGAAAGTCCGACTAGGTTCCACAGATCCTGTTTTCAGCGGAGGCCCGGGGAGAAATGCTCCAGAAATGAATGAATCATGAATGAATGAGTATTGCTCTAAAATGTGTTTAGATAACAGACACAGGGTATAAAAATGTGTTGCTTACATGGCTGACACAGCTCATTACTTTAGCATTAAATTTGGTTAGAGATGGAATTGATCAATGTATTTTATTTTGATCAATTTCATCTGCGGTCTATGCATACATACATACATACATAAGCACATGCACACATACATACATACATACATACATACATACACATCAAATGCTGTTGCTTATTGTTGTGACTGGAAGAGATGCCATAGTGTTTTGTTTGTGTCTTTCGGCTTTTTCCTGGTTAGGGGTCGCCACAGCGGAACTCCGGTCCACTAATGATTGGCAGTAGAGTTTTTTACATGCTGGCTTGCCGGGCCTAATGCACAACCTTCAACAAAGGAACGCCCGTTCATGCATGCCGCCACACAGAAGACGCTCTAACTGAGGATCGAACGGGCGTCTAAAGGGCATATTAAATCACTGCAAAAACAATATAAACTAATTATGAAAGGGGGCTCTGTCTAAAAATCTGCAAAGGGTGCTACTACTGAGCAAAGAAACTTGACAGCTTTAAAGGAACTGTCTAATTTTGAGCAATTGAAATGATCCAGTGAATGCTTGAATAATGCTTTTCCATAAAGGGCAAATTCTACTATTCCACAATTAACATATCCACAGCTATATTCTGTTATTTTTTTTTTTTTTTTATTTCTCCAAGTCTTTTGGGTTTCTAATACCATGATGGGAATGGACCCCATTCCAAAATCAAAGTACGATTAAAGTTCATGAAATTAGTATTGTTTCAATCTTTGATGTCAGCCAAAATTTCTCTTTGCAACACCCACAATGTGCCCAGTAATGACTCCTTCTGCAATTTGTATGGGGTTACATGTATTGGTAACATATCTAAATACAATTGTAGAGTCTTTTTATAAGACCCCGTTGCTCCTACTACTACTGGAACTGTCTGGGTATCTTTCTTCCACATTGCTCTCATTTCTGCCTGCAGATCCTAATATTTTATGACTCTGTGTCTCTGTACACAAAACACTGTAGTCAGTGGGTGTGGCAATTTCAATGAGCAATGCTACTTTTGTCTTCTTTATATAGACCAGTATATACAGTTTTCTAGCATCTATCTTTTGAACTGTTGCTAATGGGTGACCCCATGTGATGTAAACATCATCATTTTCTATGATGCTTTGTGACTCATGTTTCCAGTGTTTTTCAGCCACCTCAGTACCATAATGTTTGCACAATCCCCAGTGCAACAGTCTCGCCACATTATTATGCCTTTCAGTATACAGTCCTTCTGCCATTAGTATGTCACAGCCAGCAACAAGGTGTGCAACTGTTTCCAATTCTGTTTTACAAAACCTACACTTGTCTGTTTCTCCCACATGTTCAATGGACTTTGTAAACCAACATGTACGCAGCCCACTATCTTGGACTGCCAATATTAACCTTTCATCTCTTGATCTGAATTCACCTCTCCTTAACCATTCCTGCATTCGTTCCTGATCAACGAAGTTCTTCCAGAAGTTTTCTATACTTGCAACTATATTTGTGCATTTTCCACATTTCTTGCTTTCTCATCTGATCCTTCACCTTATATTCTTTCTTTTGTTTTTTGGCACATTCAGTTGCTGCTTGATTTTTATCTACTTCTGGTTTGATTTCCATTCCTGGTTGACGCCAATATGCTTCTGCTAGTTAAGTAGAGAAGTCATCTTAGATTTATTCTCCACATGTTTCAAAACTTTCACTATGTTTGGGTCTTGTGAGATCAATAGATACGTGTGGAGTCCCACAATTGCAGATCTATACATGTAATCAATTTCAAGGAGGCCCATCCCTTCTTTGGGATAGGGAATATATAATCTTGTCATGCACAAATTTTTATAAATCACTTGATGAGTATGAAGCATCCTTCTTGTTTTCCTAGCTAATCTATCCAACACATTTTGGGCCCAGTCAGTCACTCCAAAACTATAAGTTAGGACAGGGAGAGAAAATTGGTTTATAGCTTGAATTTTGTTCCTAGATCTCAACTATGTTTTCAGGATTAATTTAAGTCTTCTAAAGTATTCCTTACTAAGTTTTATTCACATTTGTTCATGTTTTATTGTTGATCCTTCATCAATTCCCAACTATTTATACACTCCCTCTTGCTCAAGTTCTTTTATATCACATTCTTGTCCGAAACTGATGTTTTCCTGGTGCTGCAGTTTTCCTGCTTTAAAGGTTGCTTTTGCACATTTATCAAAACCAAATGACATTTTAATATCATCTGAAAAAGTTAATGTAAGATATTTCATATGAGCATTAAATAAGATAGAAAATAATAAATTGTATAGCGGGACTAACAGAATACATATGTTTAACATTAATGGAAAAACGGAAATTGGGTGTGCATCTCACTAAAGGAGAAGGTTCAAACCTCAGCCCTCCCCCATGTAGTGAATCAATTCTTTAAACTGACCAATTTTTCCATGGAAAGCCACTGAGTTCTCAGAAAACTGTAATGTCATGTTGAATATATAACGTTGGTTTTCTACCGTAAAATAGTATTATGCATATATACATATTATGGCAGGCATCAAAAGACACAAATATATGATCTAATAGGCCATAACGGTCTATATCAAAGTAAATGTAGTGTAGTCCCATCTTACAATGATAGCTGTAAGAAAAATAAATTAACATGTTTGACTGAAACACTGGGCAGTACTTATAAGCAGTATAGCTTTAGTTTCAGAAGTATTCTAAGTGAGTGAGTGAGTGAAAAAGTGCTGTTTATCAGAGTTGAGTCTAGTCATGGGATGTAACAGCTTAAAAACTAAGGAACATTTTGGACTGTAGGTTCATAGGTTCATAGGTAGGTACTAGGCTATCAGCTCGAGGGACTACATAAGCCTAGCCAACAAGGTTCCCTGGCTTACACCACCCAAGAAAGTTATTTTCCTGTGCCACTGTCGAGCAGAGACACAGAAGTGATCCCTGGGGTGTATCTCCTATTTCCCATCCACTCATCAAGATTTTTCTTGAAGAGTGATAATGAAGAACTTTGCTTGACATAGATGGGTAGTCTGTTCCTGAGTATGGGAAGTCTCTGGGACAAGAATCTATCCCTCCAGCATGTCCTGTTTATTTTGGTGCCAAGGTTTAGGTCCCTAGAGCGTGTAGCTCGGAGGGATTGGGATTTCTTTAGGTGTAGCATGTCCAGCAGCTCTGGGTTTGACATAGTTTTATATGTTAGACAGAGATCACCTCGGAGTAGGCGATATGCTATGGAGTAAAGCTGGAGTTTTTTGAGGCGGTCAGTGTAGGGCATTTGTTTGAGGCCAGTAATCCTCTTTGTGAGGTACTTCTGTGGCCTTTCCAGCTGCTGCAGATGTCTTGTGAGGTACATTCCAAAAGGGGCGTTGTACTCTATAATAGGTCTAATGAGTGTTGAGTAGAGGGGAACAATGACCTCTTTTTCCTGGATGAGAACCCTTTTATGATGAGGTGTGCTATGTAGAAGGACTTCCTGACTACTGTGGCAATGTGACTATCAAAGGAGAGACTACTGTCCACCTGGGTCCCAAGGTCTCTTATCATGCATTCAGTGTTAAGTAGATTGCTGTCTATGTTGTAGTTCATGGGTACAGAGTTTTTACCAAAGGGGATGACAATGCACTTTTTGGCATTGAGCTTGAGGCCATGGCTCTGACACCAGGCATCTGTCTCAGCGAGGCCCTTATGTAGGATTTCCACATAATTTGGGGACTCCACTATGGTTCCTAGTTTGCAGTCATCTGCAGACTTCATTAGCCAGAGGCCTTCTGTGTTAGCCTGTACTTCAGAGAAGTAGATACCAAACAGGAGAGGTCCCAGGAATGAACCCTGTGGTACTCCACTTGTCACTGGCTTGAGGTCAGGTTTGGAGTGTGCAACTTTTACAGTGTGGGTTCTGTCAGTGAGCCGGTTGGCAACCCATCTTGTGACATAGGGATTTATACCTAGGTTAGTGAGTTTAGCTAGAATCCAGAATGGGGGACGGTGTTGAAAGCCTTGGCAAGGTTAAGATAGGCTGTGTGAACCACCTTACCCTCATCTACGGCTTTGGTGACTGCCTCAAAGAAGTCAATCAGGTTCAGTAGGTATGAGCTGCCTTTCACAAACCCGAACTGGGTGGGATCCAGAGTTTGGAGGTTACCAATGTCTTTGTTTATGAGTTCCATGATGATATGTTCCATCACCTTGCAGACCAGCCTCGTCAGTCTAATTGGGCGATAGTTCCCGGGATCAGTGGTGGCTCCCCCTTTGTGGAGTGGGATAACTGTTGCTGTACGCCATTCAGTGGGCACAAAGCCTGATGTGAGGCTATGATTGAACGGGTCTACTTCACGTTGTCGAAGGCCGACAATATAGAAGCTGATATTGTCGGCACCAGATTAGCGAAAGCAAAAAACACTGAAAGTTTAAATGGAAATCTCCGTAAGGGGAAATTTCCATTTAGTTCAATGTAGTGCAGTCTCGGAGTTGGTATATTTAAGTAGGGGGATGTGGGGGTGCTGGGAGGCTTGCCCCCCTGCTTGCAAAGGTAAGTTTTTATTTATTTTTGTTTTTAGGCATTTTTTTTATCTTTCGATGTTTCAGAATTCGAAGATATGGTGTCGACCATATCAGATTCGATATTCTGAAACTTTGATAAGATAATATAGACACGACTGAACATGGTGCTTAGGTGGGGAGCAAGTTCGTTCTGAAGTTCGTGTAAAATGCAGCCTGGGATGTTGTCCGGTCCCATGGATGCTGTGTTTTTGGCTTTAGAGAGTGCAGCTTTTACCTGCATAGTTGTGATTACAGGGACTCAGCATTCTTCCTGTATAGATATGGGCCCTTTAGGGGTGAGTGGGGGTAAAGTTAGCACTGAACCTATCTGCCAGGATGTTGACAATATCAGTTGGTTCTGTAATTTTCATGCTGTTGTGCTGTAACTCAGAGCAGATCTGGGTGTTGCCATTGAGATTCTTGACATAGCTATAGAATGCTTTGTGGTTGTCCTTAGAATCAGTGGCAATTTTGTTTTCATAGCTAGCTTTGGAGGATCTTATACGGGATCTCAGCTTCTTACTGAAGCTGACCAGGGAGCTCCTCCACTCATGGGATTTTACTCTCTTTTGCAACAATTTCTTCCTTCTGTTGTACAGTTTGTTTATGGCAGGGGACCACCAGATTGGCTTCCTTTTTTTGGAGGATAGCATCTTGCTTCTGTTTGGGATAGCACGATCCATGCACTCATGTAAGTGCTTATAGAGTGCATTTGTGCAGGATTCAGCAGTCGTGACTGTATTTTCCATCTGCATGGATGTCATGAAGTTCGCCACTTCTGTCCTAAGAAGCATGAAGTTGGCTTTGGAGAAATTTTTTACAGTGGTTTTCTTTAATGGGGGGTGGTGGCAGGATGTGGATATCAAGGGTGATTACCTTATGGTTGGATCGGACCAACGAGGAGTTGACTTCAGGTGTGGAACACCGGTCACTCATGTTGGTAATGACTAGGTCTAGGATATTGTTGCCCCTGGTGGGGGTGAGGATAAGTTGATCCGGGGAATTGGAATTTATGAATTCCAGAAAGCGTTGTGTGAAGGAGTTGGACACGAGTAGTTTTCCCAGTTAATGGTGGGGTATTTGAAATCGCCCATTATTAGGGAGTTTGGTTGAACCCTAATATTTTCCAGTACATCAAGAAAAGAGGAGTGGGAATCCGGCATGGTGGGGGATCTGTAGCAAGCTACAATTTGGATTGCAGTTTTGCCCAGAGCTAGTTGCTTTTGGATAACCTTGGATGCATTATGCTGAGCAACTAGCCTGGAGGTGTGGATATCCTTAATGAATATGGACACACCTCTGCCTTTGGTGTTCCGGTCCAGGTTACATGGCCGAAAAGTGTGGTATGAGTTGTAGCCTGGTAGTGCAGGGGTGCTCTCTAGACCCTTGAACCGGGTCTCAGTCACTGCACAGATATCGATGTTCTCCATTTTAAGAAGTACCTCGATTGAGTGCATTTTGAGATTTAGACTTCTAGCACTGAGTAGCATTATCCTCAGTTTTTGCTTGCCTGTTCCTGTTATGGTGGTGAATTTGTCATTTGAACCTTACCTAAAAAAGGCACTATAGGGTGGCAAGAGCCTTAGCTAGTATCCAGAATTCCAGGGGCAACAGGTGCAGGTCATCTCTGGCAAAGCATCTTGGTCTGTCGACCATGTCATCCCAAGCAGACAGATACTAGATCCCCTTAGAATGACACCAGAAGCTTAGCCAATTGTTGAAGTCAATCATTTTGTCCTTGTACTGCGGTATCATTCTGGGTGATGGCAGAATGCTACTCAGGGCTAGGGTCATACCTGCCTGGGCTACAAGATTGGAGAGCTCTTCCATGTCTCTTTTCATGTAATCCAGGGAGGTACATCTCAGGTCGTTCACACCAACATGGACAATGACAGAGTCATATTTGTACTTATTGTGGAGTGACCTGAATGAGTGAGTTATGTGGTGGATCCTGGCACCCGACAGAAAGCTGACAATAACCTTCTCCTTGTTTAGTCTGGTGAGTGGGACATCAGTGTGCCTGACTATAGAGTCACCTATGACTAGTGTGTTGGTTACGTTGTTTTGCCTTATTGGCTGTGGTTGAGTGGCACACTGAGTCTGTGGGCTATGTGTTATTTGGGTTGTGTTGGAGGATGGAAGTTGCTTGTGTTTCTGCTTTGGAGGTCTCTGTTGCTTGGGCAGATTTTTATTGAGAGCCTCTGCAAATGTTTTTGTGTTTCTATGTGTGGATTTTGGTTGTGTAGATTTAGTGAGACTATGTGATAAGTGTGGTGTGGGGCAAGTGTTTACCTTCTCCTCTTGAATGTCAAGTTCAGTCTTGGTTGGAGAGAGCTTTACCTCCAGTTTGGCTAGATAAGTGCATCTCTCACAGGTTGTAGTGTTGGGTGGTAGGAGGAGAGGGTTGTCTGTGTACATGAGGCAATTTCTACGTTTTCCCAAGATGCCCAGATTGTTCAGATAGACAGGAGAGAACACTGGGAGCTGACCCTTGGACATGCCTGAATAAAAAATTATTTTCCTCTTGATAAGTGAGGAAAGTGAGTACAAGAGCTGTTTTTCTCTAAGCAAGTGAGGAAAGTAAGTACGAAAACTGTTTTCCTCTAGGTAATGAGGAAGGTTTAGTGCTATAGTAATTAGCAGCTTATTTAGTGCTTAATATAAGTTCTGAACAAGTGCTGAGCATGAATAAGCAAATTCAAGTGCTAAAACTAAGAATCTGTATCTGCACTAGACTAGTTACAGGAAAGAAACAAGTGCAAATGCAAATCAGAAAGTTGAGAGAGATGGAAATGATTGCCCAGACAGCCAATAACTAATATTTCTGGGTCAGAACCACTCCTTATGTGGTAGACAGGTTACCTAGTGCTTACCACTCTCACTAACAAGCTAGAAGGCTTCCCTTCAACACAGAAAGGCTTGGGGAGGGGGGCTCAGAAGCTTACATACAGCCCTGGATACAGCAAATCTGTATCTGGACTACACTAGTTACAGGAAAGGTAGGAAACAGGCTTACAGATTTTTTTTGTTTGTTTTACAGAAAAGTAGCTAAAACAGCAATAAAAAAAATTCAAATGCAGTGCAAGCTAGCACACTTGAGTATGTAGCAATATTAGACCAAATGCAGTTTAAATTAAAAATGACTAAAAACAAGTGCAGAAGGAGTGTATTACGTAGAATGTGGTAAAGAGATGGGACTGGAGGGAGTCTCCCAGATCAAATCTACAGTGGGGCGGGCAACTGCAAAAGCCACCAAATTTAAACAACAAACCAGAAATAGGGAAGGTGGGTGGGACAAAACACTTTCAGCAGAGATCTGAAAAACTATACAGTGAATCAAAAATAACAGTGCACAACTCTGAATAAAATTAGTCCAGCAACAATTTACAGTACACAGTTCTGAAGAACCAAAAAAATATACTTAGCTCTGTATATTTCCAGATAGTTTGAAGAGAGCTCTGTTAGACACAGGTTCCAGCAATGATATGGATAACAGCGAACTGGACAAATGTATCAAGGAATATATTATATCATAAAGAATATCACTTTTATAACCATTTACTTTTTATAAACCAATATCAATAACATAAAATATTTATTGGGAACTCTGCATTTCGAGACACCTAAATCTCCCATTTACAAGTAAAACTCCTGCAATCAGGTAAGAACTTAGAATTCAGTAATTAAGCAAGACCAGCCAACTAGTACTGTTAAAATCTAATGAGAGAATAAGCCACAGACTTCATGGTTTGATTGGACATAGGCGATTTTCAAAAGCAGTCACACTGCTCTTATGGTAATTGAGATATTTATATCAATGTGTAATTTATTATATAAATAATCAGTAAACATTGACAAATACACATACAGTAACGTTAAAGCGATGGAGTGGTCAAGATAAGTCTAGCATGAATAGGAGGGTATCCAAAGAGGGGAATGTTATGCTGTAACTTTGCACCTTAATATTCACAGCATGTGTAATATAATACTATGACTGTATAAAATAAGTTTACAAGATCAAAGGAATCTGTGTATTGTTTAGCAACACTGCACAAAAGGTCACAAATAGAGTCTGTGCATGACTATACCTAGATAAAATGTGGCACCATGCAGCAAAGCTAAAGTCTGTCATTGAAATGTAGCTTGTTGCTGTTTATTAGAATAGGAATAACAGCATAAGATCTCACTTTAACATGAGCACCAGCAGAAACAGTGCTGTTTGTGACATTAAGTGCCTGCCATTCTCAAACCCCAAAAAGCTATACTGCACACAAGCCTGTGAGCATGAGAGATGTGCTGCTAATTATGATTTCCTCTTATAGTGCATGTGTGTAGCCCTGGTAACTCACGCACTACATATATCACACACCGTACATGTTCTGTATGTAGCACACGTAATGGTCATAACTTGTATTTCTGCACATGTCCTTTTGCACTGTCTTCACCATGTCTGATGCTGGCAATCTGACAGATACAAATAAAGCTGTTGTAACAACAATGATGTGACTGCTGTGCAACAGCAGAGATCTCACTGTACTGTTAGTCTGGATAATCTGATTAAAACCCTAACTGTAATCTGAGACATTTATAGACGAAAGCCTTACCTTTGACCAAAATGACTCAACAGAGATATGGAAATTAATCAGGAGAACCTGGAGAATTAATCGTGCCACTCTGTAGATCAATAATTTGTCCAGCATGTACAATGCAGCTTTTTATACACAAAATCAAATGGAGAAAGTTTAAAGGTTTAGCAGAAAGAATAGTGTAAATTCACAAAACATAAACTGCACAGATAGGTTATGGGAGCAAACACTTCATTCACTGCTATATAGGCTACTCATTGGTGACCGATGTTTAACCTCTGATGCACTGTTACATTTGGCAACTTTTGAAATACTGTAAAGAACACAGTCCCATGACACTAGCATCACCATAGACAACTTGCTAGCAAAATCTAAATTGTTACTAAAAATAAAGAAAAGAAAACAGAGGGATTGTTTTCTAATAAAGCATCTACCACGGTTAAGGAAAAAGCTTGCATTCCCATTTACACTATGTATTTCTCTGTTTACTTTTAAGAAATGACTGGATGATGTTATGGGTAATAAGAAATACAAGTATGAGTTATGTCTGTTAAGGTGAATGAAGATCAACAAATTGTAAGGATGGTATAGAACGTTATACACCGATTTTATTTTTCAATGCAAGAGGTTCACTTGTCAAAAGTCAAGGAATGTTGTTGTTGCATTGCCTCTTATAGACTCTATAGTGTGTACTCAGGCCATTGTCAGCTTTTAAACAGGCGAAAAATAAACACTTGAATTTTTCTAGCTGGGATTCCCATTAACTTTTGAATAAATCCTATAAACCCAGATAAAATAACTAATTCCATGGTCTCACATGTACAGACACACACACACACACACACACACACACACACACACACACACACACACACACACACACACACACTAAACGTTATAGCTAATACAGTCTGCAGTGTCATGCTTTAATAATTAGATATGGATGGAATGCATGACAAGTGACATATTTCAACCAGTGTGATTGCTAGATTTTTTTAAAGAAAAAAAATAATACTGGATTTTTTTTTAATTCCAGCACTTTCCACGTCAGTTTCTGAACAAGCTATCATCCAGTTCCAAATGTTATGCCTGTTATGTAAGGACAGAAGAAATGCAAAATGACCACTTACTGCATCCTCGTTGACTACAGTGAGCAAAAGCTCTTCTTTTCCACGCAGCCATGGCTGGAAATATCGAAAGCCCTAAAGGAAAAGAAAAGGATGATTAGAAAACACCTTATTTAGTACTTCCCATGGTTTATCAAAAACTTGACATTCATTGTTTTCAGATAACTGTAGCTTTTATCTCAATATTTGTCCACAGCAAATTTCTACAGCCAAAGACTAAATTCTTTTTTTAACCAGATATTTTTTTTCTTTTCATTTCTATTTCATTTCTGATGCTTTATTTGTTTTGTTTCTCTCTTCAATGAAGTAAAAACAATATATATACTGTATACAGTACAATAAATAGATTTTCAGGCATTTCTTATATTACTAGATTACTCAAACTGCTTCACATGAAATTAATTTAAATACATAAATTGACACAATTTCTTGTCACTTTCTATTAAATGCTTCAGATTACACTAGCTTCTCTTAAAATGTGAGATGAACTTAGGGTAAAACCATCTGCAGCAATTCTGCTTAACTTACAAATCCCTGATTGTTGTTTTTTAAATTTTCTTGAAGTTAGCTATCTCTTGAGCCATTCTGATACAGAATTGCAAACCAATATGGGTCAATAATAAGTATTTTAAGCAAGTAGTCACAAATATGAGATCTTCCTGTTCCTCCCCAGAATTTTTAACTTTCATTACATTCAAACCATGACTTTGTTAGGTAAAAACATGACAGGCATGAAAAACTCTAAATTCTGGGTCTTCTAAAAGGGTAAATATGATGAAACTGATAAGCTAGGCAATTATAAACAAAATCTATTACTTAGCATTGATAGAAAAAAAACAACAGCTTTGATAATAGCTGGATTGTATTGTATAATAAATAAGTGAAAACCCAAATCAGTTCCCATAGGATACAAATGTAATGGACAATTCAAAAACAATCTTCATTGGTGAAGCTATAAAATCAACAAACTTTATGAAATAAAAAAGATACTGCATGGGCTGTAAGAAAACAAAATCCAGCAAATACTAAAACTTGGTTAAAAAGCAGAAAGACAGATTTATCAGGATGTCAAAAATACTTGGTATAGTTTTTGCAATGCCTACACCAAATGCAAATTTTTGGAGAATAGGACTGTCATGCCATTTGCATCGTCAATACATTATATCAGCAAACTCTGTTTTCTGTTAATACTATCTGTAAGGGGATTGGTACCCCTTAAATCCTATTTAGCCATTTCTAAAAAGGAGAGTTAAGGGTCAGCAATTATGCATTTAGATAATGTTAACAGAAAATCCAGTCTGCAGATATGGATGTGGCAACATATAATGTGAACGTCTTCACTGATGCCACCCATTCCAGTAGCAGTAGAAATAATAAAATAGTGCCAAACAATGTATTAAGTACACGTGGCTAGTAGTATTAAACACACTAACAAATGTTTTTTTAAACTACATCAGAACTGAAGGGTAAAAATGTGAGGTGTTGTATATCATGCTAATGTGCTTCCCAGACTTGGTATCTCATAGAATCATAGGTGTGTACTAGGTTAATGGCCCTGGGGCCTTTACAAGTCTAACCATAGGATTACCCTGGCATCATGCCACTCGACCTTAGTTCCCAGTGCCTCTGTTGAGTAGATCCACTGAAGTGATTCCTGGGGTGAATTTTCTATTTCCCATCCACTCATCAAGATTTCTCTTGAAGAAGGCCAGTGAAGTGCTCTGCTTGACATGTATGGGAAGTGTATTCCATAGCATGGGCAGTCTCTGGGTTATGAAGCTGTCCCTCCTGTTCTGTTGATTGTGGTAATGAGGTTGAGGTCTCTGGAACGTGTGGTGGGGAGGGATTGGGATTTCTTCAGATGTAGCATTTCAAACACAGCTAGGTCAGACATGGCTTTGTAAGTCAAGCAGAGATCGCCTCTAAGTAGGCGATATGACACAGAAAATAGTTGGTGTTTTTTGAGTCTGTCCATATAGGACAAGTGTTTAAGGCCTAAGATGCTCTTTGTGAGGTATGTTTGTTGCCTCTCCAGTTATTGATGACACATTTTTTGCCATTGAGCTTAAGGCAATGGTTCTGACACCAGTCGTTGGTCTCAGTGAGGCCTTTCTGTAGGATGTCAACATCACTTGGAGTGTTAATTATGGCTCCCAGTTTGCAATCGTCTGTGAACTTTGTCAGCCAGAGTCCCTTCATGTTGGCTTGGACTTCAGAGAAGTAGATACCAAAGAGGAGAGGACCCAGGACTGAACCCTGTCCTGACTAGTCAGCAGTCTGACTTGGAGTCAGCTACTTTCACACTGTGGGTTTTATCTGTGAGCCAGTTTGCAACCCACCTAGTGATATAGGGGTTGATGCCTACCTTAGAGAGTTTTCCTATGATTCCTGAGTGGGGAATGGTGTCAAAGGCCTTGGCCAGATCTATATAGGCTGTATGAACCACCTTGCCTTCATCCACAGCTCTGGTGACTGACTCAAAGAAGTCAACCAAGTTGAGCAGGCATGATCTACCCTTCACAAAACCAAACTGTGTGGGATCCAGTGTTTGGAAATTCCCTATATCCTTGTTTATTAGGTCCATGATGATGTGTTCCATAGCTTTGCATATCAGACTCATCAGGCTAATGGGGCGATAGTTCCCAGGGTCTGTAGTCGCTCCTCCTTTGTGAAGAGGGAAAACTGCAGCAGTGCACCATTCGGTAGGGACAAAGCCTGAGGTGAGGCTGTGACTAAACAGGGCACACAGGTGAGGTGCCAGTTCATGCTCTAGTTCATGTAGAACACAGCCAGGGATATTGTCAGGTCCATAGAAGCTGTATTCTTGGCCTTAGACAACGCTGTTTTAACCTATGCAGCAGAAATACTGGGTGCCTGGCAATCTACTGGTATTGTGGTTGGTTCTTTGGGGGGAGGGGAGACGGGTAAAGTTGGCACTGAATCTGTCTGCTAGTATATTGGCAATATCTGTTGGCTCGGTGTAGGAGATACCATTGTGCAATAGCTCAGAGCAAATTTGGTTATTGCCATGGAGATTCTTTACATAACTATAGAAGGCCTTGTGGTTTTCCTTACTATCTGCTGCAATTTTGTTTTCATACCTAGCTTTAGAGGATGTGATGAGGGATCTCAACTTTTTGTTGAGGCTGATAAGGGAGTTTTTCCAGTCTTGGGACTTCACCTTATTCCACATCAGTTTCCTCCTTCTCTTGTAGAGTTTGTTTATGGCAGGGGACCACCAGATTGTCTTCCTTTTTTTGGAGGAGAGCATCTTGGTTCTGTTGGGTATGGTGAGATCCATGCATTTGTGTACATGTTCGCACAGTGTATTGGTGTATGATTTGAACTGATTTCTATTTGCATGGGTGCCATGAAGTTAGCCACCTCTGTTTTTAGGAGCCCAAAGTTAGCTTTGGAGAAGTTTTTCATGGTGGTTACCTTTGTGTGGGGGTGGGGGTGGGAGGAATGTGGATTTCCAAGGTGATTAGTTTGTGGTCGGATCTAAACAGGGAGGAGCTGACTATTGGTGTAGAGCAGTGGTCACCCATGTTAGTAATGACCAGGTCAAGGATGTTGCTATCTCTAGTGGGGGTAAGAAGAAGAGTATATGACTGTCTTAAGATAAAAGAAAAGTGGTAAGGAGGGTATATCCATATAAACCAACTATTTACATCATGTACAACTATTTATACCATATTTACAACATATTTACACCATGGATGGCAGAGGATAACAAAATAATGTAACAAAATATTTTGTAAAATCAAAAGTTACAGTGTCATGATAACAATGTCTAATGATTATAGGGCCAGATATGATACCGATGGAGGATTTCCTGGAATGTAATGTTAATGACCCACATTTTGGAAGATTATTTAATTTGGATTAGGTCAAAAAGGCCACACCAGTAATTCTGAAAATATTATTTTTGTTATTATTGCATAACTTATGTGCAGATATATATTTGATTGCCATTGATGTAAAGTTTTCCCAAGCTATTGCTGAGGGATTGATCCAATTCTTGGCTATAAAATATTTGAGAAGAGCGCAGGCCGTAACACAGATGTAATGATGGATACCCTTAAGAGATTTAGGAATTATATTTAGAATCATGGTTTGCCAAGAAAATGTGTTTTTTCGTATCCCATTTTTTCCATCTGAATTCTGAGAGAAATACCAAAGTTTGTAAATATTCTTACAGCTCCAAAAGATGTGAAGTATATCTACATGTGGGAGGGAACAGAACGGATAGGTTAGGTTTTTATTGTATCCGAATTTCAGTAAGACTGCTGGGGAATATTAGGAATTGTTGTTTATCATAAATTGAGTGTAAATTAGGTTTTTGAAGGGGGTTAGATTCAGGGTATTATTGATTGCTTCGCACTTAGACTCTGTAGAGATTTCTCCTGGTATGCCGTCCCAATATTCGGAAAATAGAACTGAATGGTTATATTTAATGCGACACAAGTTTATAGGTATTCGAAATCCTTTTGTTCTGTAGGGAAAGTGATTTAATGATAGATTGTGATACTGTAATGTCTTGCTCCTTCACTGTATAGCAAGAGGATTTTTGTTTTATAAGTGAGCTAATTTGTCTTAAGATAGGATCATATTTGTTAGGAGCACCAAATACGGCTTTGACCTCGGCAACATTTTTAGAGTTATAAAAGTGCCAAACTATGGCTTTCTTAATAATACAGAAGTTTGTTAGATCGATCATTTTATTATTGATTTTTAAATTAGGGTTTAGGTGAATAGCTTAGAGAATGGCAACAGTACTGTGTAAATTTAAAGAGGTCATCAGAGTTTAAAAGATGCAAATGTTGTTCTTTAGTGTAGGCAAGATCTTGAACTTGTAGTCACCATCAGGTGAATTTGTCTTTGGATTCTTACCCATGCAATTACTCTGAACATCAGAGTGATTATAATGCCATGCGTCTCAAAGAAATCACAGATTTCTGTATATTGCATTTCACTGCTGTGTAGTTACTTTTAATTGAGTCAAATGATTATTTTTATTGTTCAAACAAACTAGGTAATCTAGTAAATCTTGAACGCTGATAAAGCTCCAAAACAGTAATACCTGCCTGACTTTAGTAACACCCCCATTGCTGCATCATTAAATTTGACCTCAGAGTTATGTGCTCTAGAAACTGAAAGAAATGATAATCATTTGTAATTTGGAGGACTGCAGCTCAGAAATGGTAACTTGGTATCTTACATTCTGCAATGCTGGCAACTTTATTCCTGGAACAGACATGGGTTGTTCAGCAGAGGCGCCAGTGCAACCCATTTAGTAAGTTTCTTAATGCTTGTTTTACCTCTCCTCCACTGCATTCAACCTGCTTTCCATGTCCATGTGGTGGTAGTGAAGGTTATATACATGAGCAGCAATGTCCCTTCATCAATGCATGGACAAGATGTTTACTGACCCACTTTAGAAACTAATGTTAATATTGTAAGTTATACACATTACTTAGCAACAGTTGACAAGCTTTTCTTCAGCTCACTATTTATTAAAAATGAAATATCAAAAACTTTGAGCCGAAAAACCAATAAACCATAAACATTTTTTTTGCATGCCCCCCACACCTCCTGAAATTATATATACTAATTCCATTGTCACACCACAGTGGAGTAAAGGGAAAACCCTAAAAAGCACACCATCAACTCACATAATACAATACACTACATTATGGTGGCATTAAATTCTTGCACTGAAGTCTTTTGACCACTAAAACAGCAATCATCTGTAACTATGCCAAATCACATTCTTCTTGTTTACTACAATATACATATACAGTTTTTCTACATAACTAATCTGAACTACTATGTTATTGCACACACTTCTGCCTTTTCTGTTTGGGAAATGTTTTGTATTTCACCTAGCCTGAGCTTAAATTGGTAAATATTGATCAGTGCAATACTCCAGTAAATAAATAAATAAACTGACACAAATGTAATCTACAGAGTACTGGAGTTACTGCCAAGGCATTATAGCAAGTCACTCCTGTTTTTTTTTTTTTTTGTACATCAGTTGGCTAAGCACGAGAAATAAATGCCATGAAGCCTTCCCATCTGCACTGAGACCATACTATTATTCTAGATTAAAATAAATGCCACTGTTCCCAGCTGTACTGCAGAAGTGTGTGGTGTACTGCAGAAGGTGTACTAAGCAGATTCTTGTTATTATGATTTTAAAACATAAATAAAAAATCTTTAGAGATCAAAGACAGAGTCCAAAGGCTACAGCATCTGCAAGACTTTTAAGATAAAATATCTAATGAAACAAAAAATTGACTCACCTGAAGTGACCCCAGTAACATCATTTCATCTGTAAATTGTTTCAGTCTCTTCTTATGATCTTTATTCTATATAATGAAGAAAAGGACTGTATATCAAACAACCATGCTAAAAACACAACAGATGCTAAGAATGAATCAGAAAGGAATTCAAAATATATATACTTATAAATATGAATATGATTAAGCAGTTATCAACAAACATTGTCTAAACTACATCAGCTCTAAAAAGTCTGACTTTCATCGTTCTAAAGTTCTTAAACTGTCACTCTTTATTCTGACAAAAATGAAAAAGTGCCATTATGGGCATGCTGAAAATGAAAAAATAAAGCCTGAATATTTTAACTAAGGTTTTCTTCAGGACTTATTCTGTGAAGACAAAAAAATCCCACTTCATTTCCCACACTAATTAATTAATTTATTTATTTACTAATCTATAATTTGTTACTCCTATAAGTGAATTGGTCAGAGGACCCTTTTCAGCTATGACCCAGTCCAACTAGACAAAAACAGCAGACCCAAACATTTATCATTGCAAAAACATAATATATGAGTTACATTACATAAAATTAAATCTATGTACATCAGTTTACAAAGTAAAACAGTTTTCAAGATACAACAAATTTAAAAAAAATAGCGATTCATCAACTGCTTTGTTTTCACAGTAATAGAGCAAATCAGCATTCTGAGATGCCAGATTTTTGCAAAGGTGTGCTTTTGTATAATTGTATAGTTTTTACCCCCTCATTGCTCTGTCAAATGGTACTATTACTCTAAAAAGTAGGTTTGTTATTATTGCTTAAACCCTGCTTTTTATTGCAATGCTTTCCATGGGTAACCTACCTATCTCCAGTTGGTCATGTGCTCCAAGCCATGCACACCTGAGTCGATGTTCAATGCTCAGTGTAATATACATACAATTTCAAAGCCTAGAAAGGCCTTTAAAGAGATTGTCACTAGTGCACCAAATAATATAAACCCATTCTTCAACCCACAAATCTAATTCCCTCTTAAAAGATTTCATTTGTTCAATTCACCTAATTCTAAGTGGAATCATATTCCATAATGTACCTGCCCTAAAATGAAAATATTTTTGTATTACTTTAGTTCAAACTACTAGCAATTTATTTTCATTTTATTTATTTTGCATTTGTTTTCTGGAGCAGAGCACTGATCTCCATGGACTTTTTTCAAACTCACCCCAGGAGTGGTGTGTTGTTAACTGACTTGCTCAGACTCACACTGTTAGGCAATGGAAGGTGGGGTAATCAAACTTTGCACCACTGGACCACAGGAAACAGCTCCTTAATCCTCTAAGCTGAATGTCAGACCATTTACAAAATAATTATTTTATGCTATTTAACAACATAATTATTATTTATAATACCTACAATACCTACCTTTATTTATCCCCATGTTTACCTTATAATGTTTACCATAAAAACATTTATGAATAATTATTAATTCACCCCCTCATCAACCTATACTTAGAATAAAGAGATAGTTCCTTTAATCTTATATTATGTCATAGCTCTTAAAGCTTTACTTTGTGTATTAAAACATTTCTGATACTTTCCAGTCTTTTAAGTTGTTTATAATCAAGAAATAGGTCTTATTATAGGCAACTGAACTTCTACCTAATCACAATAGTTCTAAGAATATTCCTTATTTCATAATAACATCTTTAATAATTTCCAGATGATAACCTTCAAAATTGAAATCTTTATTAGTCTTTATACCCAAATCATGAACACTCTCAATAACCCATGTCCAAAATGCATTACACATCATTTTAATATTAAAATTGATACCATTTAATCTAGACCATAAAATAATTCATCCAAGTGTCCTTGTAATTTATAACAATTATTTATACCTTCAATCACTATCTCAACCTTTGAGTCATTATTATATTTACATAATCATAACTTATTATTGCTTGGAAAGCTTGCCATAAAAATTCCAAAGAGGAAACAGCCCAGTACTGAGCCTTAAGAAACACCAACATTAAGTGTTTTAACCCTAGATAAATAACACCAATTTGTTATTCTGCATGAACTACCACTTAACCAATTTTTAATCTAGCTTACCAAATTATGGTTAATGACATTTTCCAGTAATAAGTTAGTAATTTATAATGTGGCATAGTATCAAAAACTCTAGCCATGTCAAGGTAAATCGCAACCGGTCTATCCATATCCAAAAATTCCATCAGTTGGTAGATAAAAGTAAAGTAAATTTGTTAAGTATTATCAGCCCTGAATGAAACCATGCTGTGAATAATCTTTCTTGTTATTTAATGATTCAATTAAATACTTGATATAACCCTCTCAAAACCTTTACAAAGCACACTTGTTAAACTAATTGGTCTATAATTCTCAATCATTGTTACTTCACCACTTCTGAGTATAGGCACAAACACAGCTTCCTCCCATAAATTTGGAAAAAATCCCAACTCCAGTAATTTTTGAAAAAGTCACCGAAAACTAGAGACTATACTTTTAGCAATAGATTTAACAAAGTAACCATTTAAGTCATCTGGTCTGTCATGTTAGATTTAATTTTATCAATTTCTCAATGTTATTAAATAATTTTGGACAATCTGCCCCTAAATCAAAGTCAGTATTATCAAAATCATTTTAACTAACTGGGTCACTAATCACAATATTTAAAAACATATCAGCCAGAATCCTATTGTCAGTAATTAATTTCTCATTTATCATAATTATGTAATTTCTACTGTGACATTTAATTAGTTGTAAATGTTTTTAAAAAATCTTTCTTATTATCAACTGTATAACATTCCAATCTCTTTTTATAATTTCTTCCTTTTATTCTATGACATCTTCTGAAATCCTATCTTTCTTATATTTGTCTTTATTTTTAATATTCTGTTGCATCCTTCCCTTGTTCCACAAAACCTTCAAATTTATGTAAGCCTTATCTAACACCCTATTCCATCAAGGAGATTTAAAATTTTTATCATTAACAACTATTAGGAGCATATTTTCATTAATTACCTGAAAAGTAGAGTCATAAAATCTTTGCTGGATAGATTCAATATCTACCATATCAATTATTTCTTCCCATTTCTACTTGGCAAGTTAGTCACTAATTACGGAATAATTAACCTTATAATAAGCATGTGTATATATTCTTCTTTTTTCCTTTTTCAGTTAATTCATCCACCCCTATATTGTTATATTTCCATATAATAATATCATGATCTGTAACTGACCAGTCTGGAATACTTAAACAACCATCACTGTTTTAATTGAATGGCATACAAACTCTAGGCTATTAGAACCTCAGTGCATCTTTAACATTTTGTATATGCATCCGTGTTCCTGACTATATTTTATCACATCTCCTATTACTCCTATAGTAGTGATGTTACAGTCACAATAGTCTGTATATATAGTATAAACATACACACTAACACTACATTAAATTATTCAATAGGCTATATTTCCCCCACAACCCTGAACATGATACACTGGGTATTGAGAAATGAATGAATGAATGAATAATATTTGTGGAACAGGGACACATTTGTAAGTGTTGTAAAATGACAGTATGTGCTGTTAATATGTATACAAGAAAAATAGCATAAATGACTGCACACCATAGCTTTTACTATCAATACCCTGCATGGTCATTGCAGGTTAGTCCATGAACTAATCTGTTGTGACTGTCTCTCATAAAGTATTGTTACATCTCTCAGCTGTAGTAAGTCTGTCCTTAAAGACATCTGTTGCTGGTGTATGCCCATCTGGTCTTGTTAATTATGTTTTCTCTATGCCTCCTCATTTAGACACAGTATTAATGACATACAAATACAGCCAATCTGCATAGATACTGAATTAGGCACATAAATCAGCCTCACTTATAGAATCAGAGGCTAAACAATGGCATTATACTCAATGGTCAACCATCATACTACAAGACGATAATCTGACTTTTACTAGGCATGGTATTCCAAATGCAAACCTTCATTCCAGAGATGCACTCGTCAGCATATATAACAGATGTGAGAATGAACTTGTAAGTTCAAGTAATTTCCAGACATATAGCTGACAGGTAGAGTTACAGAGGAAACACATGTAATTATATATATTTTATTTTTTATTTAAATATTTGTCAACTTGGTAGGTGGAATGCCCAAAAGGCCATTTTCAGTCATGACCCAGGCTCTCTCAGGAGGAGTAAAATGAAAACACATAGAATAAAACATGAAAATACAATCCAATAGCTTCATTAAATGCAACAACAGCAAGAAGCTAAAAATATAACATTAACACAGGAAAATGTATTAAATACAACAGCAGCCCAGTACAATACATATATAATGATTACTGTGATACTTTACATGATTACATCACATCATAAATTGTTTCAGGGAAAACATCATCCATAGCATTTCCTTCTCGAGCTTTTTTTTTGCAGTTATAAGATATGGAGTGGGGGCAAATATGGTCCATAGTATAACTCCCTCCAGGATTTTTTCTATAAATAACCTATATACAGCCCTCCTACCCCCACCCTACTGTTATCATGTCCCTGACACACAGCACTATCCCTCTTGATATAGTGTCCTTGCCATACTGCAAGTTAAAGTAATTCTTACTTCCCATCTCTCTTTTTATCATCTAGTCAGCCCTCCATGCTTGAATGAATTCTTTTCCCACGTATGCCCACATTCACATTAAGACATGAATGTATGGTTCACCTCAATGACAGTGTGCCCTGAATGCTAACAGTCTCTTAATTATGCACAACAATGTCCACATACCATACAGCCTCCTTGCTATGGAAATTCTGCAGCAATGCAGGCTTTTCTGGATCCTGCCCTATATGTTTTCAAGTCAGTTCTAATTCAGTCATGGCAGTTGTGAAATCTCAAAGTCATAGCAGCATCAACTATATAACCAGATATGTATGATGAGCCATGGTTATTCCATTTAAAGACCTAGCAACATGATGACAAGTGTTTATTTTAATGATAACAATGCTCTTGCTTAAATTATTGTGGTCCCGTCTTTCAGTTTATATCAGTATCGTCATTAAAATGTTTTGTTGCTGTCAGTATGGCACAATAGTTAGGAAATAAATTGTAAACCAGTTTTATCAAAACATAATCTACTGACAAGGAATCATGCGAACAGATACAAATTCAGCTATCCTTGTTTATGTATTTCTTTTCAGTACTATGTTTATATCCAAATATTTCTTAAAATCTTTCAAGGATTTCTCACCTCTAAATTTTTAAGCAGTGAGTTTTATCTTTTTGCTTGTTTGTTTGAAAATCATTTTAACCTTTTATTTCCTTTAATATAAACCAGTTGTTACCTTAAACTATTTCCAAGAATTTGATTTTGGTTGGAACTTTTGTTAAAACAAAGCTGCCAAAACACTCATTGTTCTGAAAAGTATTATAACCAAGATTTAATCGAAAATTAGCACTGGAAAATTGGCAATGCTAGAATGACACTGATTTAAATGAAAAGCAGTGGAATTGTGATTCACCTCCTCCAGAATAAAAGGCAATTATGTTTGGGAGCAAGCAACCACTGAGGAGTAGATTTCTAGTAAGATTCTGGCCAGTCAGTGAGGAGCAGGCTTCTGCCAAATTTATAGTCAATCAGTGAGAAGCAGGCTTCTGCCAAGATTCAAGCCAATCAACGAGGAGTAGGCTTGTGCCATAATTGAATCCAACACCCTTGGAACCCTGAACAGGATGAAGCAGATATCAGAAATTAATGAATGTTTACTATTATTGTCCAAGTTAATGTCACTTCTTGTTCTTTTAGCTATGTCACCTTCAAAGACACACCCCGCATGTTAAGGCTGATGCACAGGCCCAAAACTCCTAAGTATTTCTCAAAAAATAAAGCCAGCACCAAATAGGCGTATTCATACTTCTCTTTAATGTGGCAACACCATAAAAATCAGACCAGTTTCGGCAACCTTGCCTTCTTCAGTAATAATTACAAAAGCACATATCACCAGTATTTATACCATGATCAATCACATAATTAGAAATCAACATTTAAAGCAGCAGCAGCTCCATTTATCAGGGCTATAATCACATACATAAGCTACATATGGTGATTAACCCCTGGGAAGAAAAAAGCCCCAAGTTTAATGATCCATCCCCTTTCTTTCTTATTCAATATTGCATGCCATCCCAATTTGTTTTTCCTGTCCCCCCAAACTCTATCAATAACCCTAAAGTGGAACTTGGCATTGTTATGTTTAAGTGTGTGTTTATACAGAGCATTTGAAATACGTTTCGTACAAATGTCACTAAGATGTTCTGAAATACGGACATGCATAGACCTGTAGGTCTGCCCAACATAAAAAGCAGCACAGGAACAAGTCACTAAATATACTAACCAATCTGACCCAGAGTTTGCAAAAAATTTTATATCATACACCTTACTGGTTTTCTTACCGGAAAACTGCTTAATTTTTAACATATACTTACATGATGAACAATGGCCACATGGGTATGACCCACATACCTTATCACTAGTTAACGTACTTTGTTGTGCCAAATTTATGTCCCTGTTACCCAACTTGTAATGATTAAAAATAAGATCCTAATGTTCGTCCCCTTCTATATGAAAATTGACATTTTGAGGAAAGTAGGCCTGACAATTCGTCATTGGCTAACAAGATATTCGAATTTTTGTTAATTACATCCCTGATGATATTGATGTTCCTACCAAATGTAGTGACAAACCTAATAGTGTTATCATTCTCATGTTTTTATCATGATATCTTAATATTTCGGACCTATTTTGACCTGCTACCCATCTCTTAGCTGACCTAATATAATGTGGTTGATACCCCCTGACCAAAAATCTTTTCGTAAGATCATCCTCAAATTGTTGATAGCCATCTGGAGAAGAACAAATTCTCTTCACTCTCAAAAACTGAGACTTAGGTATATTTTCTATAATATGGCGGGAATGTAGACTTGTGGCAAATAACAAATTGTTATATTGTGGGTACTTACAATAAATCCTGGATGCCAACATATTATCATAATTTCTTGTCACTGTCACATCCAAAAAGTTAATCTGCTGTGTATCCACATTCAAAGTAAATTCTATCCCCCACTTATTTTCGTTCAGATATTGAACATACTCTAACAAATAGTCTTTCCCTCCACGCCATAGTAACCAACAATCATTGAGAAATCTTCTCCAGATATCTATCTTGGACAAATAGATATTATATAAACTATCATATATTAATAGATCCTCTAAATAGCCCATGAACAAATCAGCATATATGGGGCAAAAGATGCCCCCATTGCTGTCCCTTGAACTTGCCAACAGCAATAAAATATAAAATAAAATTATGTGTTTATAAACTATTTAGAATTAGATATTACACCATGTACATTATGTGCATGTAAAACTCGTCTGTCTGATGGATGAGATGAAAATGATTAAAAAAATGTCAGTGAGACTGGATGTTAGCCGCACATCACTGTCATGTTAAGTGCATCTATGTAAGTTATATTTAATGTGTTATTTCTTGGATACTACTGAAAGGGATGATGAAATGGATAGTGACATTTGGAGTGAAAATAATACGATAGTTTGTCTTCTTTTTTTCTAATGATGCTGATAATTTAATGCTTATGAAAAATTTGATGTTACTATGATACATAAAAACACATTTATACTACCTTTTAGGAATGAATTAGTTAAACAGCTTGCTGCTATGTTGCATTTTACAGTTAAAAATGCTTTTTATGACTTTAATAAGAATACTGAGAATGTACATTATAATTTAAGTAAAAAAGAATGGGAAGCGCTGATTACATTAACTACAGAATAAAAATTAATTTTCAAACAACCAGGCAAAGGTAATAATATTGTTATTCTGAATTATAAATTATATGAAGAAGTGTTATGATCATTTGAATGCTAATAGTATTTATGAGAGAATAAATCCTAATATATATGAAAGGGTTAAAGATTAAATCTTAGCTTTATTATGGAAAGGAATTAGATTGGCTTTAGAAAGCAAAATGTAGATAAATGTCTGATAATAAATAATGCTAAGTTGGCTACATGTTATTATCAAAAACACACAAGAATTTTCTAGAACCCCTGTAGACCAATTGTTTTTTATTTTGAGTATTTAAAAAATATTAGTTTGTTTTTACAGCTTTCCTCTTATACAAAAGATACAGGAAATGTTTTTTTAAGAATATGGTTGACATACCTTGGAATAATGATATGTATTGGTTGGTTTTGGATGTTAAGAGTCTTTATCTAAGTATCATTCATGCCCATGGGGCAGAAGCATTGAATGTTTTTTAGAAGACAACTACCAACTATGCGATTGAACATTAGATGTTATGTTGCCCTTATCTGGCCTTCATTCATTGCTAGATGGGTTCAGAACTGAGAATTGGTTCTGACTCAGCCTATACTAAAGCTTGAGAACTTTCACCAGCTTGAGGGTATATCTTATCCCATTATGCCTTGGGAAGATTACCCAGATCTTGTTTGCCACTATGGGTGCTTCCTCTCAGCTCAGTGGAAATATTTCTCTTATTTTTCCTACCTTTAAAAAGTTGTTACAGTTTGAAAACAGTGTGTTTTGTAAAGTTTTGCAGTTAGAAGTGTACTATAGATCGTTTTAGCTTGTTCTTGTGCTACTTTTGTGGTTGGCCATCGTCTACCACTAGGCCTTTGTGGTTTTCCTCCTATCCCGGTCCAGAACTCCTTTAATTTAGAGAGGTTTTTTTTCTGCTCTAACTTGTGTTTGTAGTTCACTATATCTTCCTTTTCGTTGAAGTTGGGTTGTCGTTTAAGTTAGAGGGCTCCCGTCATGCCCGTTTAACTTAGAGGTCTCTTTCCTTGTTCTTTTCCTTTCTGTGTGGAGTTGGTTGTTTAAGTTAGAGACTTCTCCTCATGTTACACTATTCCTTGTTGTTGTTGTGTCTTTTGGCTTTTCCCAGTTCTATAACCACTGCCTGATTTTATTTAATATTGTTGCTAAAATCCATTTACAATTAAACACTCTTCCTTGTTAATTATACAAAAAAAATTTTGTTTGTTGTTGTGGTTGTTGCTGTTGTTAGTGTGTTTTTTCCCTATTTGCCTTGTAGTTAGCCATATACTTTAGGCTCAGTTATGTCTAAGGATACCAAAGAATCAAAACCTTTGGGTTTTAAAAAATGTGACCAATGCAGCCAGAAGATGCCCTTGACAGATGGACACATCAGTTGTGTATATTGTTTAGGTGCTGTCCACCTGCAAGAATCTTGTGCATTTTGCCATGCCTTCAGCTCCAGAGTCCTTATGGAGAGAAAGAACAAGCTGATTGTTAGGGGCTTGTTGAAGATCCATTTTACTGAAGCTTTAGAAGGGACTCAGAATTCTCCTAAATCCTCCCACCACTCTCCATCTGCTAGATTGGAAAAGTCATCCAAAAAATCTTCGTCCATGGCTCCATCATCGGAACCTACAAAGAAGCAAGCAAAAGAGTCATCCTTGGACCTGAAGGCTATCAGGCCCGAACCAACTACCTCTTCGGTTCCTCTAGTGATTTCAGATCCAACAGAGTTCCGCCTTTGGAGCTGTTACCCAGTACTGGAACCGGTCTCCTCAGTGATACACTCTCCAATTTTACAATCAGTGAGATCCTCAACCCCATCCTCTCGATCCTCCAGGAGTTTTTTGGACGACGATGTGGAGTGGGTGGTCAGGAGGCTTTTAGGGACACCAGCGCTGGCCAAGATTCTGTTGACCCTGACCCAGAAGGATTCAGATCCAACAACTATCACTTCCCCTTTGTTGATTCCTCCTCCAATCTGTGTTGTGGATTCAGAGACGGAGTGCTTGGATCTGATTGTAGTGGAACCGTCGGGGCTGAGACCTGCTCCAGCATCTTCAGTCCCAACTTTCACTCCGACCTCCTCAGTTCCATCATCTGTTGATGGGTCTAGGGGCTGATGCTCCCCCATCAGGTCCTGGGAGGAGAGTCGAGTTGGACAATTGTCTGATCCGAATATACCTCTTGGGGCTTTGACGCAGGTGAGCTCGGCAGCTACATCAGCCTTGGAGTCCAACGGCTTGGTTTGAGGGGAGTCTCCTGGTTCCTTGGAGCTGGGAGCTCCTTTGGAGTGGGGCCGTGGTGCTCTTGAGGTCATGAGGAGAGTGCTGTTGCCCCAGATAGCTCCACTCTTGGATCCTCTCTTCCCCCAAAAGTGCCACAGTCTGTCTCTTTACCATCTCTCCCTTCCAAGCGTGGAGACCTGAAGTCCCAGGATGCCGTACTGGCTGAAACCATCTCTTCTTAAACTTCTTCTGAGTACCTGTCTGAAGAGGTCCCTCAGAAGAGCTTATGTAAGAGGAAACATCTAGACACCCCTGAGGAGTCCATCACTTCAGACACGGACTTCGATGATTCAGAAGGGTCCCCATGGTCACCCTCTGAGGATATCTCCTTTGCAGACATCCTAGAGATCCTTAAACAGAGAGGTGGCTGGAAGTCCATCAACCCTTCTGAGGATGAGTCTGTGTACCTGGAGGCTTTCGGGTCTCACCCCTCCACCTCTTGGGTGACTCCACCTTTCAACCAGCTCCTGAATGTAGTTAGTCGAAAGGCATGGGGCTCTCCAGAGTCTGTGGAACCTGTTCTGAGGAGACCAAATAAATTTATCACAATGCCCTCTGATAAAGAGTTCCTCACAAAAGGTATCCCAGTAGATACTATGGCGATGGCGGCAGCCATCAAAAAGGAATTGTCTGAAACTTCCTCATCGGTCCATCCACTGAATAAAGAATCTTGTACACTGGACAGATATGGAAAGCATATGTTTTCATCAGCTTCCTTCACCCTTAGGTCACTGAACTATCTGACCCATTTTACTAGGCTTCAGAGGGATCTCCTGAAAGAGCTAGGTGATACCATCCAAGGTTCTACAGCTGCGGGGGTTTTAGACTAGTTGACCTCTCAGCTTTCCACCTATCTCTTATGTGGCCGATGGAGCAAGTAGGGCAATGGGTACAGGAATTTCCTTAAGGAGGCATTCCTGGATGTGCTTATGCATGTTTGCAGGGCCCTTCAAGTCTTCCTTTATCAACACCCCTTTTGATGGCTCATCCTTGTTCGGGCCAAAAGTGAAAGAGACTCTAACCAGGTATGAACAAGAGGGAAAGACTCTTTCTGCCACTGGAGTCCATTTTTCCCTTCCTACCAGGCCTTACCTGAAAGGCCAGAAGGGGGGAACAATGTGGTTCTGCAAGTCCCAGAGAGCCTTTCAGGATGCACAGTGTGATTCTTCCCCCAGGGGCAGAGGGGGAAATAACAATGGAAGACACTGACCTTGTGGCAGAGGGGGGTCCGCAAAACCAGGGCAACAGGGATATGTTCCTTGGTAGGCCCTTTCAGCGCTCCTGAAAGGAAGACCATCTGTCCAGCTCTGGAAGCAGTCATAGGTCTCTTGTCACTGTACTCAATCACCTGGCTAAAAATAACAAAAGACAAATGGGTACAAGTGATCATATCCAGAGGCTTACTGTATATCCTTTTCCCCTCCCCCTTTAGAAAAAATATCAGTCCCGGATGTCCCACCCAGTCAGAGGCTCAGACAACCCTAGAGGTACAAAGGATGCTAGAAAAAAGAGTTATCCAAAACGTCCCCACAGACCAAATTGGATCCGGAACTTACTCGTGATTCTTTTTAGTTTCAAGAAAGACAGGGGACTGAAGGCCCATTCTGGATCTCAGCAGACTAAACAAGTCTGTAAAAAACTGCAGTCAATACTCCCCTTTCTGGGGAAAGACAACTGGATGTGCTCGATAGATTTCCAGAATGAGTACTACCATATAAAGATGAACAGGCAATCCAGGAGTCACTTATGCTTTTGGCTGGGAGCCAGTCATTACTAATTCTGAGCTCTACCCTTTGGTCTCACTACAGCCCCCAGAGTGTTCACCAACTGCATGACAGTAGTCACGGCTTACTTGAGGCGTCTAGGATTCCGGGTGTTTCCGTACTTGGACAACTGGCTCCTAACCACCACCACCACCGAGCATCTACTAACCAGAGCAAGAGACACCACCATCCACCTTTGCTCTCAACTAGGCATCACGATAAACTTCAAAAAGTCTGCCTTGTTGTCATCACAACATATTATATTCATAGGAGCAGACTTAAACACACGAGACATGGTAACCAAACTTCCTCCCGACAAGGTACAAACCCTATGTCAACAAGTAAAGAACCTTCTGACAAAGAAGAAAGTACAAGCGAAGGTTATTCTGAAGATTTTAGGTACCATGATGGTAGCAATAACCTTGTTAGCCCTTGCTGTCTGCACATGAGAATTCTCCAGTGACTACTTTTCACCCAATGGTCCATGCAGGAGTTACCCATGTCCCACAAGATTATCATAATGGAATCCTGCAAGAGGGATCTGCACTGGTGGCTTCATTCTACTCAGGTGGATTTGGGCAGACCATTTATTCCCCCACAACCAATAGCTACAGTGACCACAGACGCTTCCCAGATAGGGTGGGGAGGCATTATCTGAGGAAGACTGTCCAAGGGGTTTGGCAGGAATACGAGAACCACTTGCATATCAATGTCCTAGAGATGAGAGCGGTGCTTTTGGTGTTGCAGGCATTCCACAACTCCCTTCCACTAGGAATGTTGCAATCCAGACAGACAATATGTCAGTGATGTGGTATATAAACAAACAAGGAGGTACTAGGTCTTACCCCCCTATGTCGAGAGGCTCAAAGAGTATGGCAGTGGGCAGTCTCTTTCCAACGCTTTCTAATAGCAATGCATATCCCGGGGAAATCCAGAGTGATAGCAGACAAACTCAGCAGAGCTATTCTAATGCCTCACGAGTGGTCCCTGAAACAGGAAATTGCAGAGCAGATTTTTCGCAAGTAGGGCCAGCCTTGCTGCAACCTTTTTGCCATGTCCATGAATGGAAAATGCAACAACTACTTTGCCCTGATCCTCCCTCAGGGTGAGTCACCAAGGGATGCACTTGTACATGATTGGCCCCTGGGTCTTCTATATGCTTTCCCTCATTTTCCCTTGATTCCCAAAGTCCTTCAGAAAACCAACACATTGAGATGCAGGTTAATATTTTTCACCCCATACTGGCCTCGTCAGATTTGGTTCTCTTTCCTATGGCCCCATCTACAAGAGGAGCCATGGGTTCTGGACCCAGTTCCAGGCCTCCTGGCTCATCTATCAGGGATGCTCCATCCGTCGGTCCAAACCCTCAAACTGACAGCTTGGCTACTCTACTTCCACTCCTAGCCAGGTTTCCAAATATTTCTCCTGCTGCGAAACATATTCTGATCTCATCCCATAAGGCTACAACCAGAAAGCTTTATGCTAGCAAATGGAAAAAGGTTTTCCTGTTGGGCTCTCAACAATCACATTGATCCTTTCATGGCCCCTGTCACATCTGTTTTGGACTTCTTAGCAAAACTTTTCAATGAAGGTACAGCAGCGGCTACCATACGAGTTCAATTGGCTGCTATATCAAACTACCATATTGGAGAAATTGAATTCAAAATCACATCCCATAGACTTTGGAAGGCCTTTTTGAGAGGTCTCCTTGGGACCTCAACTTGGTATTGTCCACTCTAATCTTTCCTCTCTTTGAACCTGCATCATCTTGTCATCTAAAGTTCCCAACGTGGAAAATTATGTTCTTAGTAGCCATCATATCTGCCAGGAGGGTATCAGAGCTCCGAGTATTATCAATACATTCCCCCTGTTTGATTTTCCACAAAGAAAGAGTGTCCCTGAGAACTAATCTGTTATTTCTTCCTAAGGTATGTTCTGAGACTAATTTAAATCATTCCATTGACTTGCCAGTGTTTTTCCCAAACTATGGCAACAAGGCAGATTACAGGTTACATCAACTGGACTTACACAGGCAATTACATTTCTACCTGCACAGAATAAAGGAATTCAGAAAATCATACCAACTATTTGCATCCTTCTCAGATATGAAAAGGGCACTCCAATATCTAAAGTCATGCTTTCAAAATGGCTGACTGATTGCATAACCTTCTCATACACATCTCAAAACAGAGAACTACCAGGAAAGATAAAAGATAATTCTACAAGGGCTATTGCAACCTCTTCAGCGTTTCAGGCTAGACTACCCATAGATTCAATTTGTGCTGCAGAGACACGGGTAAAGCCTCATACTTTTATTACTCATTAGAAGTGTACTGTTCTGAAGAGTATTTTCCCTTGAGCTACCCAAGAAAGAAGCTGCTAGTGACGCTGTCCCATCCAGCAATGAATGAAAATGAGATAAGGACAACATAACATTAAGAAGTTATGTACTCACTATAACGTTCCATGTTTGTTGTCCATCTCTCCTTCATTATTACATCCCACCCTCCTTCCCCCAGCCTTCGCTTCTGGAGGATTGAGAGGTCAAACAAAATTGGAAATTCATGTTCTCTGACTCTCTTCCTTAGCTCCTTTACTAGACATGGTTTTATGTAGGTACTACTAGATTAGGATTTGCAAACAAGATCTGGGTAATCTTTCCAAGGCATGATGGGATAGGTTATAGCCTCAAGCTGGTGGAAGCTCTCGAGCTTTAATATAGGCTGAGTCAGAACTGATTCTCGGTTCCAAACCCATCCAGCAATGAATGAAGGCGAGATGAACAAAAACATGGAATGTTATGGTGAGTACATAACTTCTTATTTAAAAAATAATTATTTTGTTTCTACTGGTGCTATTTATTAGCAATTAAGAGTAACAGCAATGAGGGCCTCTTTGTACTACTACTGCATGCACATTTAGTGATGGGGTTATTTGAGAGAGAAAATATACACACAAACATATATATATATATATATATATATATATGTGTGTGTGTGTGTGTGTGTGTGTATATATATATATATATATATATATATATATATATATATATATGTGTGTGTGTGTGTGTGTATATATATATATATATATATATATATATATATATATATACGTATATATGTAGATAGATATATAAAAACTTAAGAAACTTTTGCTATTTTAAAAGGAACATAGAAACTAGGCTATTTTCAGTGTTTTATCAGTCTTTTATTCATTTAAAACACATTTTGAGAGCTTTCATTAATTGTAAAGTTTTTAGTCAAACTTCATCAGAAAATAATATAAAATGAACCTAGGCTTATTGTTTAAATGGTGTGGCAAGTGGGGGATTTGTTGCAAGAGTTCCCTAATCCATGAACCTAGGCTTATTGTTTAACTGGTGTGGTGAGTGGGGGATGGGTTAGGGAGTTACTTAATCCATTTAGGACACTGGAAATGTTCATAGGTTCATAGGTGTTTACTAGGCTAATGACCACAAGGGCCTTTTTAAGCCTAGCCATGCATCCCACATCTCTGACAATTTCTGATACCCTTGATAAGTGTAAGCATGGGCCTGGGGGATGAACCATTTACAGGTTACCAGTTTGCATTAGAGACATAGGTGCCAAACCAGGGATGAATTTCCAGTTTCCCATCCAGTTGTCCAAGTTGCACTTGAATTTGGTTAGGGAGGAACTCTGCTTTACATGGATGGGGAGCTTGTTCCATAGACGGGGTAGTCTCTGGGATACATACTTATCATTCCAACAGGTCCTATTTATATCTTAGGCTCTTTAGAATGGGTAATTCTGGTGCCGTTTGGTTTGTGTAAATGTGGGAGGTCGATTAGAGTGGGGTCTGACAATGTCCTGTATGCCAGGCACAGATCTCCCCTCAAATGCCTATAGGAGACAGAATACAAAGATAGGGCCTTGAGGTGGTCTGCATAAGACATTTTACTTGCACCCTGTATTCTTTTAGTGAGGATCATCTGTGGATGTTCCATTTGTTGGATATGCCTGACTTCCTTGGACTTGGATGCCATACCTTTGCGTATAAGTTGCGCAACATAAAATGATTTTTTCACCACTGTAGACACATGATGGTCAAAGGCTAGATTACTATCTATATGTGTCCCTAAGTCCCTGACTACTAGGTCATCTCTAAGGGGTGTGTTGTCAATATGATTTTTGCCTGGGATGGATTACTTCCAAATGGATACTATTATGCATTTCTTGGCATTTAATTTTAGTCCATGGCTCTGACATTAGTTGTTTGTCTGTGTGAAACCCTCCTGGAGAACATCTCTGTCAGTGTGAGATTCAATTCAATCTAATTCAATTCTAAATTCAATTCAATTCTAATTTGCAATCATCTGCAAATTTAGTCAGCCAGAGACCACTGACATTGGACTTGACTTCTGAGAAGTAAATGCCAAAAAGGAGTGGTCCAAGGACTGATCCTTGAAAGACTCCAATTGTGACTGGCCTCTTTGTAGAGGTGGGCTCCCCAGTTCTAACTTCCTGGGTCCTATCTGTGAGCCAATTGGCTATCCATCGGGTGACATATGGGTTTGTACCTAACCTCTTGAGTTTATCAATAATGCCCCGAGTGGGGTATTGTGTCAAATGCCTTAGCCAGGTCAAGGTAGGCAGTGTGAATAGTTTTGGCCTCATCCATTGCTTTAGTGATCTTTTCAAATAAGTCCACCAGGTTGAGTAGGCATGATCTGCCCTTGACAAAACCAACTGGGTTGGGTCCAGTGTCTGGTGGTTTGTTTATATCTCTGTTGATCATCGCTATGATAATTATTTCCATGGCTTTACATATAAGACTAGTGAGACTTATGGGACTGTAGTTTCCAGGGTCTGTAGATGGCCCAGCTTTGTGCAGAGGTATGACTGTTGCCTTTCTCCATTCATGAGGCATGAAGCCTGTTTGGAGGCTACAGTTAAATAACAATTCCAGAGGCCCTGATAGGTCATGTTTCATGCTATTTAGAAGGCATGCTGAGATATTGTCTTGGGCCCACTGATGCAGTGTTCTTGGTCTTATAGAGAGCATTAAGGACCTGTTCTCTAGTGATAGTAGGGAGAGTTACATTTGATGATATTTCCTGAAGGAAGGTTCAGGGGGAAAGATGAGGAAAGTTGGAGCTGAATTTATCATCCAGCAGCTGTGCTATATCTTCTGGCTCAGTATAGGCGAGTCTATTTACAATAAGCTCTCCACACAATTGTGTATTGCCTTTGAGGTTGTGAACATAGCTAAAGAATGCTTTGAGGTTTTCCTTGGCTTGGGAGGTCAAACTTACTTCAAATTTGGCTTTGGTAGACTTTATTTGTCCTCTAAGTTGTTTGTTTAGTTTGATGATAGTGGTTTTATCCTGCTGGGTGCTGCAACTCCTATTTTTTGCCATGATTTTCATCCTCCTGTTATACAGCCTTTTGATTTTGGATTCCACCAGAGTGGCTTGATTGTTGAGTTAGTTCTGTACTTCTTCCTGGTGGGTACAGCTGCCTCTATGCAGCTATTAACATGCTTGTACAGGGTTTCTGTAAGCAGTTGTGCATAGGCAGCAGTGTTCACGGGGTTTATGGGGGCTTGAAATTCTGCCACGTTCTCACTTAATAGCAGGAGGTTAGGCTTAGAATAGTTCCTGAATATTCCAGGTTTAGTTGGGGGTCCGGGTTTTATTTTCACTTCAAAGGAGACCATTTTGTGGTTTGACCTTACCAGGGAAAGCATTACAGTAGGGGGTGTGCAGCATTTTCCCATATTAGTGAGGACCAGCTTCAGTATATTTGCACCCCTGGTTGGTGTATTGACTATATTGTCCAGGGAGTTTGTGTTTACAAAATCCAGGAATATCTGTGCATGTACATTTGGTGTCATACAGGATTCCCAGTTTGATAGAAGGGTAATTAAAGTCACCCATGCATATGGTATTGGGTTGGATGGTTACTGTTAATAATAGGTTTAAATACATGGTATGGGTTTCCAGGATCATGGGGGGGGGGGTTATAACTTGCAAGGAAGTGGTATTGGATTTTGTCTATGGTGATTTGAACACAGAGCAGCTCAAGTGCATTGTCCTGTTTGACCAGTCTTGAAGTATATTTATTTTTGATGTAAATAGAGACACCACCTTTAATCTCTGCCTGTGAAGTAGCTGGCCTAAATGTGTGGAAGGTATTATAACCTTGCACTGTTAGTGTGCTCTCTGCAGCTTTAAACCATGTCTCAGTGACAGTACAGATGTCAGTATTTTCAAGGGTAAAGAGAGCTTCTGGGGAGTGGAGTTTTTTGTTTAGACTCCTAGCATTGAGCAGTAATACCTTTAGATTTTCTTGGTTTTGATTTGCTCTGTCGGAAGTACTTTCAGTTAGGCATTGCCTAAAAAAGGCACTATGGGGGAAAACAATTTTTTAGCCAATATTCAAAAGCCTAGATGGGAAAGGTGAAGACCATCCCCAAGGCAAAGCATCGTGGTCTGTTGACCATCTCCTTCCATGCTGACAAATATTGCACCACCAAAAACTAAGCAAATTATTAAAGTCAATCCACAAAAAGCCAAGAAATCCCTGGAACTGGAAGAGAAATCCAAGCAAAGAACAAACAACTGACCAGGAAGCCAAAGACCACAGCAAATGAATCCAACAATGGCAGAATCGACTCCAGTTCGCAATTGTTGGAAAGAAACCATCCTTTATTGGTAAAACCACTGCAATTCACAGTTAAGCACTTTCGTCTAAACATGGACTTCTTAAGAATCAGGAAAACTCCTCTAAACACTGAATTTAAAAGCTCAGAATAGTAAAACCACACCCACAGGAACTGTCAATCAATAGGCAGGCTGAACAAATCCCAGGAAAGTACTTAAAGGTGTACACACACCAAAAAACACTTCCTCATAAAACCAAGTATAAATAGCTAAAAACAAATTTAGAATGTCAAAATACCACAGAAAGCCATAACAATTTTAAAATTTTGCTCAAACTGTGTTGGCTTTTCTTTTAAGTTCACTAAGAATAGAAATATAGTCATTCAATCCAGGTGGATTTGCTGGGTCTAAAGCCAGCTGCCAATACATATCATGGTGTAGAAGTCTGTTTTCCCAATCACCAACAAAGGCACCTGCCTCCACCTGTTCAAGCCCCCAAAAAGTGAACTTCTTTAAACTGGAGCATGTACAAGCATGCCTAGTGAAAGCACTCTTTATGTCCCTTTTGGATATACTATAATAGTGTTGGTATATCCTTTTGAGTGTATTTTTAGTTTTACCAGTATAGAAGGCAGGGCATGACATACATTTCTGCAAGTAGACTAACTTCTCTGATCGGCAATTGAACTTACCACAGATGTTCATACCCCTAATTTTTTTCTATTATGTCTCCTTCATAGCTGGTTTCAGGCCTGGATCTTACCAAAATGTGGATGAAAATTCCTGTGAGCCTGATGCTTGTGTCACTCACTGCTATGTATTATTCTGGTCATTCACTGCAGAATCTGGTCCCAGTGACTGTTGAATAGTGTCTTCTACATTATTACCAGCCACATTAGTAACATTACCATGCTTAAATTGAGACAAGGCCTTTGCTAACTGCTGAATATGGACACACAGATTTACAGGAAGCCCACCTTCTGTAATTCTTTTTTGTCGTACACCAGTTGTCACCCTATTCATCAAAAGAAGGGGATTGCGAAAAGTCAACTTATCAGGATTTCTCACCTGACATCTGACGATAACAACTGTTTAACACAGTTTGATACCTTCAAGTCTATGATTTTGGAAAGAGGGTGTCATGAAACTCTTCTTGATAATCTTCAGAAAGATGTTTGGAAAGACAAGAAACAATAGATTCACATCTATTTTTAGGTATGGCCTTGATAATATTAAGTTGAAAGATAAGACAAATGAAAGTAAGGATACTTTTGGCCACACCAGTATGGTTTTACATTACTCTTTGAACTCTAAAGACATCCAAAAAGTGGTGTGGAGAAATTGTGCCATCTTACACTGTGATGAGGGACTCAAACAAAATCTTCCTGATTTCCCTTCATTCACCTTTAAGAACAAGCCTAACATAAAACGGCTATTGGAGAAACCAGTTAATTCCAGACAGAGTGACCCTTGGACTATGACAAAATGGGGATGTTGCCATCAGTGGACTTATATTGAAATCGGCTATGAAGGTGGCATAATAGAAAAAATTAGGGGTATGAACATCTGTGGTAAGTTCAATTGCCAATAAGAGAGGTTAGTCTACTTGGAGAAATGTCTGTCATGCCCTGCCTTCTATACTGGTAAAACTAAAAATACACTCAAAAGGATATACCAACACTATTATAGTATATCCAAAAGGGACATGAAGAGTGCTTTGACTAGGCATGCTTGTACATGCTTCAGTTTTAAGATGTTCACTATTTGGGGGGCTTGAACAGGAGGAGGCAGGTACCTTTGTTGGTATTTGGGAAATCAGACTTCTACAGGATGAGAAGTACTGTCAGCTGGCTTTAGATGCAGCAAATCTACCTGGATTGAATTACTATATTTACATTGCTAGTGAACTTAAAAGAAAAGCCAACACAGTTTGAAGAAAATTTTAAAATTGTTATGGCTTTCTGTAGTATTTTGAGATTCTAAATTTGTTTTTAGCCATTTATACTTTTTTTTTTGGAATGTGTACACCTTTAAGAACTTTTCTGGGATTTGTTCAGCCTGCCTATTGATTGACAGTTCCTGGGGGTGTGGTTTTACTTCTCTGAGCTTTTAAATTTAGTGTTTAGAAGAGTTTTCATGGTTCTGAAGAAGTCTATGTTTAGACGAAAGCGCTTAACCGTGAATTGCAGTGGTTTTACCAATAAAGGATTTTTTTTCTACAACAACTGCAAGCTGTAATGGTTTCTACCATTGTTGGATTCATTTGCTGTGGTCTTTGGCTTCCTGGTCAGTTGTTTGTTCTTCAGTTATAAAAGTCAATCATTTTTTGTTCGTATTGTGGCATCATCCTTGGAGAAGGTAAAATACTGCTCAATGCTAGGCTCATACCAGCCTGAGACACATATTCCAAGAGCTCCATGATGTCTCTCTTCATATAGTCTAGGAAGGTATGTCTCAGATCATTTACTCCCACATGGACTGTAATTCAGTCATATTGGTAATTGTGGTCCAATGACCTGAGTGTGTGAGTAATGTGGCAGATCCTAGCCCCCAATAAGCAACTGACCTTGACTTGATCCTTACTCAGCCTGGCAGGAGGGACATCAGTGTGTCTCACGATAGGGTCTCCAATAACTAGATGACTAGAATGCTGGATTGTGTGGTGGTTTGCCTTATGAGCTTAGAGATAGAGGCTCCATGAGATGTAGCTCTATATGTTGATGTGGGTGTTGTTTTGAAACAGTGCAGTTGAGATTGTTGAGGATATTTGTTATGTATACTTCATCTAGGAGATCTTTGTGGTTTAGGAAGCTTACATTTAATTGCCTCAGCATATGTGGGTTGATATGTCTGCTTTGAATTGTATGTGATGTGTGCAGCATATGTACTACTGACAACCTTATTAACATTAGGAGTACATTTATGTGAGAGCTGTGCCTCCAGTGACATTGTGCAAATACATCTCTCACATACCATATCAGTTTGTTAGAGAATTAACTGGTTGTCAGTAAACATGAGGCAATTCCTACATTGCCTTAGGATGCCCATATCCACTAAGCCAGTAACGGAAACTGTAGGAAAGTTCGTATCCATAGCCACAGACCATTTTTATTGATTAGACAGTCAGAGTGAGAATATAAATCAATGTCAGGCGTATCTGGTTTGCAACTATGGGGACAGTGCTTGTCACTGCAAACTAGTTGTCTTATAGCAACTAAGTATTGGAGAAATTTAAATTGTGCTTTTACAGGAAAAATGTCACTCAAGGTGTCTCAGTCTGTACAGAGCACTGCCAAACACCTGAGGGGAAGCTAATATGTAGACCCTGAAAATTTAAGGTTGAAGTATTTAAGCAGATATTCTGAAGTTAGAAACAAATCAAGCTGCACTTACTGAAAACAAAGAATTAGCTTGTCAAGAATGATGAAAAGAGGGGAGTCGCATGAATGGCTACTACCTGGCTACTACTAATGCTGGTCTTACCACAGCTTCACTCTGTTGGGATTCAATGCTCCTTTGTTTCTTCTCTCACCAGAAGCAAAATGTTAGCACCAATCCAAGATGAAAAGCAGGCCACAGCCTGTTTGGTGATCCACAGTCTTGTCCCAGATGATGCAAGGGTCTGTAGGGTTGTAGCTTTTTCCTGGTAGATGCCTTAAACAGCCACCAGGCTAATCAGTAACCTTAAACATGGACACTCACTCTCCAACCAGAAACAGTCAGGAATCAATGCACTCTGCTCCTTCTCTCACTAGGACAAGAATATAAGCCCAGATTCCAAGCTGTCACCTATAAATCAGTTATTAGGCTTTCTGGTGATCAGCAGTCTCCAGAAAATAATGTCCCTGTACTCCCTCTCTCACCAGGAGAAAACAGAAGCACTAATCCCAAGATGACTACTGAGAGGCAGAATGTGGGATATCCAATAACTGGTGGTCTTCCAATAAATGTTTAAAGGTAAGATGAAAAAAAATGGTTTATCCTAAACACTGCAGTGTGCACTAAGCAGTTAGATATGAAGGTGGGTAACTTAAGTTTTTGCTGTCTAAATGGAGAGCCACTATTTTTAAAAGAGCAAGATAGATTGAAAGGGGGTGGGCACTTTTGTATTCTGGTACTATGGAATACACTGGGATAGCCAATAAATGTAAATAGTTGAAGGGGAGTGATTTCACAAAATGATAATTTTGTGCTTACTCAGACCAGCCAGTGAAAGGAGAGAGGGAAGGAGCTATATGGTCAAATTAACATAAGGTGCAGACAACTAGAAAGACAGTGGTGTTTAAGAACACCACAGTAACAGGGATGGAGGGTGGGAAGAAATTCTGTCTGACTCACAAGAGACACAGCTGTGGTCTCTTTTCAAGTTTTAATATGCAATTAAAAGCAGAATACAAGTAAAACACAGTGTAACGAAAACAAATCACAGTATAAAAAACAGAAAATGGCAATAAAGTAATATAAAGTACATGAAATCAAATGCAATCTAACCTTTCCCTCACAGCAAGCTGTGGCAAAGTCTGGGTAAGCTTTTTCCAGTAAAGCTTTTCATTTACATTTCATTTCTTTATTACCCTACTCTTCCCCTCAGCTGCTGTGCTTCCCTGGCTCCAGCGTCTGCTCCTAAGTAGTGATTCAATGGCTTTTTATGCTTAATTTGAAATACAGGGATATTCATGTACATTTTTCTGTTGTTTAAGTGTGTCTTTTTGTACCTGATTTCTCACTTTGCACTCGCCACATATTCTGAGCGTTGCTTGTAAAACTGGCGTCTTATTTGCAAGGGACGAGTTGATTGCTGTCGCTTTCTTTTTACCGACATATTCCAGCATCAATTTTACAGATTCTACCTGTACATCAGCTGTAGCTGTTAGTGCTGACTTAATCTGGGCTAGTCGCCAGTTAGCTTATTGGATTGTATGCCTAATTGAAATACAGGACTGTTCATTTTACATTTTTTTTGCATTTTCTGCTGTTTGAATGTGACTTGTTGTGGTCGTGTATGTATGCCTAATTGAAATACAGGACTGTTCATTTTACATTTTTTGCATTCTCTGCTGTTTGAATGTGACTTGTTGTGGTCGTGTTCTCCCTTTGCAGCCAACTTATTGGCTTTTATGCTAATAGAAATACACGACTGTTCATTGTACACTTCCGCTCTTTATATGTGAATTGTACTTGATTTCTCCCTTTACCCTCACCATTTAGGCTGAGTGTTGTGTGCTAAACTGGTGTCTGATCTACTGGGAACTTGTTTGTTTATTTGCTGGTGTGTACTGTTTAGCGACGCTTTCTTCTCCCTTTACCCTCGCTATTTAGGCTGGGTGTTGCGTGCTAAACTGGTGTCTTATCTACTGGGAACTTGTTTGTTTGTTTGCTGGTGTTTACTGTTTAGCGACGCTTTCTAGCTACATTTATTTACAGCTCTCTACCAGCTTACCTGCGGTGACAGGTCACAATTGATACAGTTGAGTTAATCCGGTCTAGTCGCTGATGTTTCCTACCTATGTACTCCATATTAGCTTAGCAGAGATATCAACATAGACAGCTTTAATCCCCAGTTCCACATGCTGCATGTCGGCTCTGCCGTAACTATGTGGGGTTTGCTTTAACATTTTTTAACCCAGTGCTAGCTTCTGGCTGTGTTTTTAGCTGTTGGGCAGGCTTTATTTACTCACATTAACTCTGTGCTAGACACACAGTATTAGATGCTAAATGCAAGACGTGCAGATAGTCTCACAGTAGTATTTCAATCAATGCAGCCTCTAATTGCTGGTTATGCAACTCTTGGTTGCGCTTCACTGTTTGGGGCTTTTCTTTTAGCTAAACTCATGCTTGTCGCACTATATTCAAACCATGCTGCCTTTTAATGCTTGTTTCCTTCGGGAAGCTCACTGCGGAAATTTAACTGTTGGGGCTTCCGTAATTTAAGCAGACTACATAGCTTGCATCTGCTGTGCTTGGTTCACTTCACCTGACTTCTAAGTGTCTGTTTGAAGCCTCGCAAGTCAGCTAGGCATGCTCTCTAAATTGTGTACTAACTTACTACTCTATGTAAGCAAACTGTGCTCCACTGTCCTAGCCTGTTTCCATAAGAGTATAAGCTATTGTATTTATGTTCACTTACTGCTTTTTGCATTACTTTGTGTAAAATAACTACATGACTGCCTGACATTGTCTACCTACTGTTTTGTTAACTTATCTTGCTGCACCTTGCATTTAATTTGTTTCAAATAACTTCTGAATGCCTGACATTTGTCTGTTAATATACCTTGTTGCCTTACTACTGCTTAAATCTCTCTTCTTTCCACTGTTTTGTTTTACAGCTTGGGCCCTTGCCCACCCTGCCCTAACCTGCTGAAAATACCCTCCTGAACTCTCTGACCAAGAACCAACTCCAACGAACTATTAACCTGAAACTATAAGGCCTTCTGTTCCTTGAGTCCTTCTGCCACAAGGTTCCAAGAAAGTATGTGTACTGTTGTAACTCTGTACTATTAATTAGTTGATACTACTAGGTCGCAGTACGCTTCCCTGCCAGACTAGCCAGCAGCCACTACCCCCTCTACCTTACTGCTTGCACTCCTAGTTTTCCCCATACTCTCTACCCCCTTCTCTGCTGTTTCAGTTCTCCCTGAACTTCTTACCGCCTTCCTGAACCTCATTAGCTCCCTTCCTGATTCTCCCCTTGGGGTCTCAACTACTCCAGTCTGACTGACCACTAGGTGGCGCACCACTACCTCTTACTGTTCCCTCTACTTTTCCCTCTCCTTCCTTATCTCCCCTACTATAACCCTCTACCTCCAGTCCTCTGCTCTCTCCCTCTCTACTGTCCAGAACTCTCAGCCTTCCTTTCCTTTACTCAGCCCTTCTCTACTCCCTTTCTGAAGTCTCTTCCTTCCCCCTCTGTCTTTCTCCTTTGCATTCTACCCTCTAACTCCTCTTCTCTGCTCCTCTCACTACCCTTCCTCCTCTCCTCCACTTACCTTCCCTATCCTCACATCTCTGATACACTTGTTAAACTTACCTTCTGAATACTCACTCTTTACTGATTGTCTTCTGCACTTTTCTCCTCCTCTGGCTCTTCCCGCTCCGTTCGCCCTACGGGCTCACTCCGCTCCCCTACCCTGCCCCCAATTCCCACCCGCCCCAACACCTCCACATTTATACCTCACCAACTCCACCCTCCATTTGTTTCAACCAATCACAGTCTTTCCCCTCCTCCATCAATTCCTACATCAATTAACCACTCTTAAACCTCCTCTTATTTCTCCAACCTCTCTTACCCCTCCCACTTCTCACTACCCTTACCCTACCCTCTCCTCTCCTACTTTATATCCTCATTCCACTCCTTCACAATCTCTCCAAAACCACTCTCTTCTACCATCTTATTTTCTCCATCCCTTACCCCACCTATTCAAACATGTACTCCCAAATTCTCTTTTCCCTTAGACTCCCCTTCTCTCTCCTCATCTTTCTCATTCCTCTCCATCATGCTACGTCTTACTGTTCAATAACTCACCCATTCCTGCCTACTACACATACTATCACTTTCTCCCACCCACTACCTCCTCTACTCACTCACTTCCACTCCATTTCCCCCTCCCTTATCCAAATACACCTACTACACCTCTTCCATCCCAAAATACTCTCCTCCTCTACAAAAAGCCTCTCTCTTGCATTCCCACCAACCCCATACAACCTCCTACTCTCCAAACTTAAAACACTTAAAGTTACCTCTCGTAATATCCTTGCCTTATCTGGAGACATTCACCCTAACCCTGGCCCCAGCCTCATTACAACCAACTCCTTCCCTCCTTCCCCCTCCTCCCCCACTTCAAATAAGCCTCTCCCTCCTACTACTCCTTCTCCTCATTCCTCTCCTAGCACCCTTAAGGTCTTCACTATCAATGTCCAGAGCCTTAACAACAAAATTCACCATGTTCACGCCTGGATTAATCACAACCAACCCGACATCTTAGCCGTCTCTGAAACCTGGCTAAAACCCCATATCTCTGATTCCGAAATCTTACCTCCAGGTTTCAACATCCTCAGGAGTGACCGAATAAAGAAAAAAGGCGGAGGCTCTGCCCTAATCTACTCTAACCCTCTCTCCATAATCCCCCTACAAATCCTAACCCCTCTATTCAAAAATTCTGAAATAACTGCTTTTCTGCTCCAACTCAATAAACATAAAAATATCTGCTTCATTTCTTTATACATCTCCCCAGGCGACAATATCTCTACACTGGAGAATATTCTCCACTGGGCCTCATCTGAAATAAAATCTGAAACATTTATTCAAGCGACGTCAACATTGATTGGAACAAAATCAACACACCTTCCCCCTCCCTAGCTATCAACTTTTTCAACTTCTCCTAAGTAATCCATTCTACAACCAGGCCTAACAAAAACCACCCCCCAGGATCCATCATAGATTGGATTTTAGTCTCCCATCCAAACAAAATCTCTTTATCAGGAACTATCCCTGACTCCTTTAGTGACCATCTCCCCACCTTCATTCACCGCTCAGCTAACCCCTCTCTATGCCAACATCATTACATCCAAACTCGTAACCTCAACAACTTCAACCCCACAATTTTCTCTAACATATTCAAACAAATTAACTGGCAAATCCTTTACACTCTCTCCCTTGACAATGCCGTAGAACACTTTAACTTCATCTTCCTAAATACCCTTAACTCCCTAGCCCCCCTTAGAAACAAACAAATCAAAACCAATACTGCTCCTTGGCTGACCAAAGAGACCAAACACGCCATGCAGCTCACAGACAAATGTTGGAAGCTTTATCAGAAAAGTAAACAGTCTTCTGCCTTGCTCCAATATACCCAACTCCGCAACCAAGTAAAAAAACTAATCACCTGGGACAAGAAAAGCTACTACAACAAACTTCAGTCTACTAATCATAACAACCCAAAACAATTCTGGAAGTCTGTCAACTCTCTTCTCCATCCTGGTTCTCGAAATAACCCCTGCCCTGACCCTAATTTAACTGACAATGAACTGAGCTCTCTCTTCAACACTTTCTTTACTGATTCTATAGCCAAACTAACCAAAACATTCCATAACAACAACCCTTCCAACTTCCTAAACTCTTCTAATGACTGTCACTCTATATTTCAACTCAAACCAGTTTCCACTACTTTCATAAAGAAGCTCTTAACCAAACTAAAACCCTGCTCCAATGCCCCCGACAACCTTCTCCCCTCCTTCCTCAAATGCGCAGCCGAAGGAATTGCTCTACCAATTAGTATCCTGATTAACCGATCCTTACAAGAGTCATACGTTCCCAAACTCTGGCGTTCAGCCTACATTCTACCACTTCATAAAGGAGGTAAAAACAACTCCATTTCTAACTTTCGCCCTATAGCCCTTCTCTCTCAAATATCAAAAATTCTAGAGAAATGTGTCCACCACCAACTTTTACCCTACTTAACAGAGAATCAGTTACTTACACCCACCTAACATGGTTTCCGTCCAGGCCACAGCACCATAACTGCCCTACTTTCCTTCTTAGAAACAGTTAATGAAGCCTGAGATTTCGGACTTCTTGTATCCACTGTTCTGCTAGACCTATCTAAAGCCTTTGACACCATCTCCCATACTCACCTTCTCTACCACCTCTCCAACCTCAATCTTTCCACTAATACTCTTTCCTGGTTCTCCAGTTACCTCTCTGACAGATCTCAGGCTGTCAGATGGAAGAACTCTACCTCCCCCTTCTTACCTACTCCTACCGGCGTTCCTCAGGGATCCATCCTCGGTCCCATACTTTTCAACATCTTCATAAACAACCTTCACACTACTCTCCCTGACTCAACAGTCATCCAATATGCTGATGACTCTACCTTAGTCTGTGCCGCTCCCAATTATTCTGAACTTCTCTCCAAAACACAAACAGCTTTTTCCACTACAGAAAACTGGATGCACCAAAACCATCTCTCCCTCAACTCCAGTAAATCCAAAATACTAATTTTCTTCCCTACCAAGGCTTCCTCCTCTGACAAAAACTCTTTCAACATCCTCAGCCAAACCAACACCCCTATAGAAGTGGTACCCTACACTAAACTCCTTGGCATAACCATTGACGAATGCCTTAAATTCAACCTCCACATTTAACAAAACATAAAACAAAACCACCAAAAGTTAGGTATGCTCTACAGGAATAATCTATTTCTTACAAAATCCTCTAGACAAACCTTAGCTACTTCCTACCTCCTTCCCTCTCTACTTTATGGAGCCCCTCTCCTAACTAATCTGTCTGCCTCCCTCTCCTCCAAACTTGAAGCTTGCTATAATAAAATCTCTAAATTTGCCTCTAAATCCAAAAACTCAACCCACCACTGCCTCTCCCTTCAATCTCTTAACTGGCTAGAACTCTCAAACCACCTTGACTATCTCCAACTAACAACCACTCATAAATTAATATTCTACCCAGAAAAATGCCCTGCTCTAGCCAACATCCTTCACCCTTACATTCCCAACTGATCATTAAGATCCGAACACCAAAATCTAATCTCCATCCCCAGACCTAAACATCCCGCTGGCCAACAACTACTATCCTTCTCTCTAGGTAGGAAATGGAACTCTCTCCCTCATCTCTTAGAACCATACCTAACACAGAATACTTTAAAACCCAACTTTTCTTACACCTATCTTCAAAATGGAAATGTTCTTGCTTTCACCCTACGTAATTCCAAGGTTCCCGTAAACTAAGCTCCTGTACTCTTGCACCTTATGCACTCTAATTCTGGCTAAATACTTTTAGCTGACTCTAACTTCACTGTAAGGATGAAAACATTGAAAATTTTGCAAATTTTGTTCACAAAAAAAAAAAAAAAATGGTTGTTTTTTTTAGCATTTGCTGTGTTCTTCTCTGTATTTTTTGCTGTGTGTACATTCTATTGTAAATTTGCATTTGCAGTGATCTTACTATGTATTCTTGCTGTGTGGACATTCTTTTGAATTCTTCTCATGCATTATATTCCTTGGTTGTACTGCCTTTGGAGCTTTTCTCCCCGGGCCTCCACTGAAAATGGGTTCTTCTTGGCCCAGTGGACTTCCTCGGTAATCAAACTGAAATAAATAAATAAATAAATTTACTCCTGAGGGTGTGTCTGCACACAATTCTATCTGCTATTTTAACTCTTTAACTAGCAGTAAGTTGTCTGTGTTCCAAAGAGGGTCAGTAATCCCTACGGCATCTGTGACTTTTTCAATTGCTGCAAATTGGAATCCGGAGAACTGGGAGCAGGTCCTACTCTGCCTGGGTAGTGCATTGTGAAGGTCTCACTTCTTGATGGCCCCTACATGTTCTTGTATCTGGATCTTAAGAGGTCCTGTGGTTTTTCCAATGTAGTATGCTTCACACTGAGAGCATATTGCAATGTAAACCACATTGGAGGTCTCAGAGTTTAAATGGTCTTTTATGTGAATAACCACTTGTAGGGTGATGAGATGTACTTGGGGGTTTGAATGACAAAATTGCACCAGTAGCATTTCCTGCATTGGTGCATGCCTGGGGGTGCATCGAAGGTGTGTGCCTGCAGCCTCTTTTCTGGTTCAAAAGTGGCTTTGAGGGACACGCTCTTTTTGTAGCAGAATTTTGGCTGGTTTCCAAGGATTAGGGCTAGCTCTGGGTGCTCCGCTATGAGTGCCCAGTTTTTAATGAGGATGTCTTTCACACTGGTGGCATCTAGAGAGATGGGCAAGGAAACCAGGGTGGTGTCATCTGGTGCCTGAGCTTTGGGGGTAGAATCTGTGTTTAAGAATGGGTAGGTACAGGGTTTCTCTCCTTGTAATTACCACACCCATGATTCTGGAGACTAGATCCTCTGGGTAGTGCCTTTCCAGGAAGAAATCCTTCAGGTGCTGGCATTTGAGGTGGAAAGAATCTTCCTCACTAACAGTTCTACTTAGCCATATGTACTTCCCCTTCACAATGTTCCACTTCATGAGGGGAGGGGTGCTGGTTGTAGAAATCAGGTAGTTATTTCATAAGGTGGTCTTTCTATGGAGGGTGCACTAGAAGGTCTTGGACTGGGGATCCAGAGTTAATTCCAGATCTAGAAGCTGGACTTGGTTTCCTCTTCCTGAAACTGTGAACTGTAGGAACCGGATGCTGGCTTCAATCTCCTGAAGGAAGGTTTCCAGCTCTGAGCTTGTTCCTTTCCAGAAAAATAGAATGTCATCAATAAAGCATCCATACAGACTAACTTTCTTGAATCTTTGCAGTTGGGTGAAGGTCTCATCCTCCCATGCACTAAGAATGACATTTGCATATATGGAGGCCATTTTGGCCCCCATGGCTACTCCTTGTTTTTGCTGGTAAATTTCTTTATCGAACACAAAGAAGTTGTTTTTCAGCACTACTATGAGTAATTCCCTAATCATTTTGATTCTTAAATGGGTGAACCAGGTGTGTCTGTGCAGGTAGCTGCACACCAGTTCAATGCCTTCCTGGTGAGGGATACTGGTATATACGGCTACTACGTCTAGGGTGACCATTAAGTGGTTGGTACCCTCAATTTTGGTCTAGTGGAGTAGGTGGATTAGTAGCCATAAGTCCTTAAGGTAGAATTGAGAATTGGGATTTGTGAACTATATATATATATATATATATATATATATATATATATATATATATATATATATATATGCACACACACCCACCCACACACAGATATATATAGACAGCTACATATATATATATATATATATATATATATATATATATATATATATATATATATATAGATATGTGTGTGTGTGTCTGCACTCACACATGTATATGTATATATATAAATAATATATAAATAATATTTACACGTATACACACACACACACACACACACACACACATATATATATATATATATATATATATATACACACACACATTTTTATAAAAACACACAAATGTGTGTATGTATATATATATATATATATATATATATATATGGATTCACTTTATATCCTCGAAATACTGAACTATCGAAATTCAGTATGTCGAGGCTATAAAGTGGAAACCTGAAAAGAACGAAAATTCAGAAGCATGGAATTCAAAATCTCGCATACCAGAGATTTTGAATAACTGCTTCTGGTGTACACAAATACACACCTTCCTCCCTTACACACAAACACAAGCTCTGTCCTACATGCATCCCCAACACCCCAACTACTTAAATATTCTAACTCCGAGGTCGCACTACATACAAAAACACACAAGACACCACCACACAAGCTACATTCTCCTCGCACACACACATCACCGTAACAAAACACACCAACACACACCACAGCCCCTACCAACAAACAATCAACACATAAACACTTACCTGAATCCTTAACCACAGCAAAACACCAGAAGCGCTAATTCAAAATCTCCGGTATGTGAGATTTTGAATTTCACACTTCTGCGTTTTTGTTCTTTCCAAGTTTCCACTTTATGGGCTCGAAATACTCAAATTCAATATTCCAGTATTTTGAGCTTCTAAAGTGAATCCATATATATATATATATATATATATATATATATATATATATATATAAAAAATAAATAAGAAAATAACTGGCCTTTTTGTGACCAGGGATGGTGCTGATTCACTGTAGAGGGGGTTCTAGTTTACATGGTAACTTTTTTCTTTTTTCCTGGTGGTGCTGTTATTCGGAGGGAAAGCTCATTCCCAATTTCTTGTGGTCTACTGAAAATTACAGAAGTTATTAAACTTAACCTGTTGAAGCTGAAGAAATCTCAGCAGTTATTTGTGTCTTCAAAAATGTTTTATTGATTGCTGTCATATATGTATACACATATACATGTACATACAAATGCACACATATATAGAATTACCATCAAAATGTCGGTCATCTGTGTGACGCAAAATGTGCAAAAAGCAGTTTGCAAGGTTTTGTTTTTAGCAAAAAAAAAATGTTGAATTCACAACAGCGAATGTACAGTAGCATTCGCTGTTGTGAATTTGTTCTTCTGAGTGGAGAGTGCACTATAGTAGGGAATCGGGAAATGTACCCTTTCCCTCACTGTAACGTGATCTCGGAGTTTGTATATATAAGTAGCAGGGGGTGTGGGGGTGCAGTAAAGTCGACATTCTTGAGTTGTTGACTTTCCTTCAATACCTCTTTTGGTTATGTGACAATCAGTTATTAGATTTTCAGACATTTTGGGTCATAAATATGAACACTCGCACTTTTGAATTATGAGATTTTGATAGTAAACCCATATATATATATATATATATATATAAACATATATATATATATTTGGTTCCACTTCATAATCTCAAAATACTGAAATCTCGAATTTCAGTATTTTGAAACTATAAAGCCGAACTATTCACAATACCGAAACCCACAATCACGACTCACACAATCACGAACATACATACACCATATACCACACAACACACACACCATTCTACCCACAACACACAAACCACACAACCCTACACTACATGTAAGCAGGGGGGGCAAGCCCCCCTGCACCCCCCCACACACACACACCCTACTTATAGATACAAACTCTGAGATTGCACATAACGAAAAAAATAAATCACACCACAACATTCTACATTCGATCACACACACACACACACACACACACACACACACACACACACACATGCACAGACAAATACACATCACACATACACAAACACCAACACATCCAAAACTCACACTCATACTTACACCTCCCTACCCTTACCCACACATACAATGTACAAAAACACACACAAACCCTCACTCACTTTCAATTCCAGACACCATCCCAGCCAAACACTTCACGTACTGTACCAGAAATGCATAAGCACATATTCAAGATATTCGAGTTTGTGCTTATGTACTTTTGGTATTCTGAATTTTCCCATTCATGGTCTCAAAATACTGAAATTCGAGATTTCAGTATTTCGAGATTATGAAGGGGAACCATATATTTATATATATATATATATATATATATATATATATATATATATATATATATATATATATATGTATATAGGCTTACAATCAAAATGTCGTAGTGGCTTACCTTGACAGTTAGAAGGACAAACACGGAGCGGTAGAGGGGCAAAACTGTGAACACAATTCCTGTCGACTGTGAAACGTCGATACAGAGATTGTTTGCAGTTTGGAGAGTCAGTATTTTGAAGGGCATTGCACTACATTGGGGATCGGGAAAATTACCCCTTTCTTCACTGCAGTGCGATCTTGGAGTTAGAAGTTAGAATATATAAGGAGCAGGGGTGTGGGGGGTGCATGGGGGCTTGCCCTCCTGCAAAACAGTAAGATATTTTCCGCCTCGTAGCAGATGATTTTTTTTCAGGATGGTGAATGTTCGAATGTCGATTTTTTTCATTTCAAGGAATCAACATTCTAAGCAATCATTGGAATTCTTTTTCATTGTTATGGGTCAGGGATGTGAATGGTCGAGGTAAATCAACTCAACATTATTTTTATATATATATATATATATATATATATATATATATATACACACACACACACACACACACACACACACACACACACACACACACACACACACACACACACACACACACACACACACACACACATACTATATATATATTTGTATCCATAGACCAAGTATATCTGGGCTGTATATTACTTTATCGAACTTTTAAAAGTTTGAATGTCATATGGTCGAAGCCATATGATCGAACTTTTAAAAGTTCGAAAAGCAGAAAAAAAAATAAACAACAGAAAAAACTTACCTGACTGTTTTAAGCAGGGGGCAAGCCACCCTGCACCCCCCCACACCCCTCGCACTTTAAATATACCAACTCCGAGTTCGCACTACAGTGCAGGAAAGGGAAATTTTCCCATTCCGCACTGCACGGAGATCTCCGTTGAAATGTTCACACTTTTAAAAGTTTGATCATATGGTGTCGACCATATGACATTAACATAATATGTACCCGTATATTTGATGCCATTTGACTTTCTGATGTACAGTGAACTTTTTTGTCAACTATTTTCATGTCTACGTTATTCACATTAGATTCATTTAAGTAGATTGTTTTATATCTTGTGCTGTGAGTGTACTTGGAATTTTATTGACTTACGCCTCCTTTGAAGCCTCTGTCAAGGTACTATAGTTTTTCTTTTCTTTTGTTTGTTTTTAATAAAGCTTTTTCTTTGATGGGAAGGATGAGGTTTATGGGAAGTGAATGGCAGAAACTTAACTTTTAAGCAGGAAATCAGGAATAGAAATCATTACTGGGGTTGACTGATTCTACACACCTGTTGTTTTCAATGGAATAGGTATATTTTTAGCATTCTGTATTGCTCTCACTACTATATCATCACTATTTGTGTATCTAACATGTTGGATACTTCCCTTTATACCATTATTCCAGTGCAATATTGTTTCTATACAATGTTTTTACCTGCAGTTATTCTAGAGTTTATTCTATATGTCTTTTCTACATCTTGTAACTTTTTACTCTTGAGATCCAATGAAAGTGGACTTCCAGCTTGGTATTACAGGTCAGAAAATGTAATATAGTAAGAAAATAAACATAACTGATGCTGATTATAATAGGTGGGTCATAAAAGCTTTCAAAATTCTTAGGATGTTCATAACTGCGTAGAGTTTTGGAATCACTGCAATAATATAGCTGAGGCTTGTTTTATCTGGGCCACCTTTTCTACATATATTTTACTCTTCCAAAGTTGAATACATTTACCTTAACAATAATAATTAGTACATGATTTTGATGCCAGTTTGCTTACATCCTGCCTGCTTTTTTTTGTGAACATTGCATTTCTCCCTTGGATTATCACAATATTATTCCCTAATAGTGTAAACAGATGCAGGCTGAACACAGATTCCCCAGGAGCAGCTCCTGCTGTGACTGTTTATCACAGATCCTAACCTTAAGCACCAATTTTTTGCATTTATCCACTCTTAAATATATGTAGTGATTTATTTATCTCAAAAATCAGCTTCTTCTGCACTAGTATTTTATGGCTGCTATAATAACTTTACTGAAATGTATGAATATGACATTTGCCTGTAGGTTTTCATCAACTGCTTCTTCACTTATTTGGGAGAGAAAACAGGATACAGCATTCAAATGTGAGAATGCTTATACACAGATTCTTTTTTAATTTCTTATTCTCAATACACATATTTTCATATAACACGTGCAATACGCAGTTCAGCTAACTTGGACTGAGCTGACAATAAGCTTACAGGTTTGAAAACTGAATCAGTTTTTTTTTCTGGAGTCCTTTCCTTTATAAACATAAATAATTAAGGGAATATCCAGGCTGCTGGAATCATCACGTTGCAAGGCTAATATTATATGTGTATAATCAATAAAATAACAACTGTAGCCATGTCTATTATGTCATGATTTGTTATGTTATCGTGTCCCAGTGAGCTCTTCCTCTTTTCCTACTGAATCATTTCTATTTATTTTTTTAAAACAACTTAAAGTTTGATTAATAGTGACTTCTGGAAAACTCTCCTGTGCTTTATTTATTTATGGAATAGTTTTACTGTCTGTTTTAAGATATGGGATGCTTATGCAGTCCCCAAAACAGTATATTATTTCACTGACCCCTGCATTAATGCTAGATTGTTGAATGAGAGATAAATATTACAGCAGATTGAGGTGGCTTGTTATTTCTAAGACATGTGTACAAGACTTCATTATGAGTTTGTGTCAGGCAGGTAGTTAGTGCAGAAGATTAAGGCTACTAGTTGTTAATGAGTTGCTTCCTGTAGTCAGGAGTTTGATTCTCTCAACTTCACTTTGTCAGTTGTGTGACTCTGAGCAAATAACTTAACTAAACAATAGCATGTAGCAATTGGGAAACTGGGCTAGGATCCTCAATGGCCTCCTGGTCCACATGTTGTACAACTATCTATGACTCTAAATTAGTTTATCTTTAACCATACATTTTCTTGGTTTTGAGCCATTTCCTAATTCCTTTATTTAATAATTCAAAATATTTTCTCTTGATTTTTGTTACTGGCTTCCCTGTATAATCTGTATAGCCTGTTTTTCTTCCTTATATTCTCTTCAACGCCCTAGATAATGTAGATCTACTTTTGTATCAGTGTCAATGAATCAGTGTTAACCTCCAAATAGTAAACAAATAAATCTTCACATTCTTTTACATTCTTAAACATTTATTATATTTTTCTTCCTTTATACCTGCACTAATCCTTTCCAAAAGTTCAATATAAAACAAATCATTGTTTTCTTTATTATACCACTTGTTTTGAATTTTTCCAATATTCGCTAATGTTATATCTCATTATTTAATTTTCCAACAGTTTTCTAACATTTCCTTATTTTCATTCATCCTTTAATTCCTAGAAACATTTTTGTTTATTTAAAAAATGCTTGTAATAACATCGTATACTGTTATTTTTTAAATCTAATATCCAAAATAAGTGTTAGGAACTTAGAAAAAATAACTGGGATAATCAAAACCTCCTTTCACTGTTTAACAATTATTCCTGTCCTTATCAGATTCAGTCTAGATCCTTCCACTACACTAAATTTTAATCAAAACATTGCATTTTGTATTATACTTCTTGAGAGCATAAATATACCTCAAAAATAATAAATGTTGACAAATATAATATAATGTACATGGTATACATTTCCATATGATAACTCATAGACTTTTGACCCGTTACAAATATTTCTTACTTTCTTCATTATTTCTCTTTCCATTGTTTTAATATTTACGTATTTTCTACACATTATACCTAGCATTTTGATTTCCCTCATTGAAAAAATATATTAACCTGTTTTACACCTTCATGTACTGTAATCTTTTTCATACTTAAGACCTACTGTGCCTAAAAGATATTTTAATACAGACATTACCAACCCCGCTTATGCTATATTCATTAATAACACAACCATATAATCTGCATATTTCAGTGTCATTAGAAGTTTTACTATATTTCTATTCATAAAATATGTATCCTCTACTTCTTTTATTTTAAAGCCACAGCATTTATAACAATCCAAAGAAAGCAGTCCTCATTTAGCAGCCAGATTTCACAACCGTATCTACTTTAGTTTCCTCACTTATTCATCTATTTAAAAATAAACCCCACCCCATATTATCATAGTTACTTTTAAACACTTCAGCTTTTGACTCAAGAACTCCATAAAGATTAAAATTTCACATAGTTTTAATACTAGACATTATCATATGCTTTTAGCATATTATGTGTAATTACATACTCTTCCATTTTTTCTCACAAATCTGGACTATTAAGTCTTTTAGAATAAACAGCATTTTTTAAATATTTCTTACCTTTACTCTGTATACACCTTCTCATAAGACCTCTTTAATTGCTTTTCAAATATATTCTGTACTATTACAATTATAATTTTATAGCTCATTACAAAGCATTATTGGCCCCTTATTCTTTATCTTTTCTTTGTCTTACTTTTACCAGTGTAATTTAATAATTTGTGTTCATGATTTTTATTTCATATACCCATTTCAACCTTTCATTTACTACCTTCAGAAAATCTTTCTTCTCTTCTACTAAAATATCACCATAAAACGTACAACTTATACCACCCCACCCTGCTACCATATGACATTTTACCCATCAATATAGCTCTTTCCAGTTGTTTCACTTTAATTTCCTTTACTAACAAGTCTAGTTTTTCTTGCTAATCTTCTTAATTTTCACTTCAAACTCATTTTACCTTTTCTTTGCTCTATATATTTTTCATATATTCATTTGCAGAATAGTTTCAGTTTCTCTGCTTTTATTTTACTCTTTTTCATTCTCCACTACTATCATCATTTTTCCTATACTGCACTTGCTCCTTGAACAAGAGATGAACCTCTTCCTTTTCGCCTTTCTAAATATTTCTGTCTATCCGTTCACTCATTTTCATTTTATTTAATATAAAGTGTTCCTTTTGTTTTATTAATCTTTCCTTCTCGCCTTGTACTGCCTCTTCCAGTTTCTTATATTCCTCTTCATAAATTTCTTTCCTGCATTCATGCCAACATATTTCAATATAAATGCAGAAAGTTATATATTTGTTTCAATAGGTGCCCCACCCCATCTCCAAATCTGCATTGAATTCTCTCATCTGTCTAACCTCTTTTTACAACCTTTTTTTTTTTCCAAAGAAATTTTTATTTTGTTTTCATTATAAACATATGCAAATGTATATATAACAAATACAATAAAACAATAACAAAAGTATTTACAATATTTACATTCATCCATGATAAACAATCATTTTATCCAGGAAAAGTTATCAGTATTTGTTCAAAAGGTTTTCCAATTTTTGCCATGCTATTTTTTTATGAATAATGTTATGACTTCTATAACACATTGTTTGCAGTTCTTTTTCTACAAACAACTTTTGCTAAATTAATAAATTCTTAAAACATCAAATCTTGTTTACTTTTCCAGTTCAAAGTAATAACTTTTCTGGCAATTGCAAGAATTGACCAGAGTAATTGAATCTGAGATTTAGGTATTACATTAGGTATAGGAACATTGAATAGGATTAGTGAGTTAGAAATATGACAGTTATCAGACCATGAAGTCTTTACAAAATATCTGAAGTCTTTCCAGTATTGAACAACATTTCTACATTAAATGAACCTGTGAACCCAGTTGGCCTCTAGTAATTCATCACATTTCCAACATTTACTTTCACGGTTTTTGAGTATAAGATTTATTTTATGTGGAGTACAGAAACTCCTATTCATAAATTTCCATGTATACAATCTCCAATATAATGAAGAAGAGGTACCATATGTAGATTTTAATACCAGTTTTTTTGGATTCATCAGATATTTGTCCTCCATTAATCTTTACATAGTAATTCCAAAAATCTGAGTCAAACTTTAGAGTGTCTTCTCTCAGTATCTTATAGTTGGGTGAGATACATCTGTCTTTTCAAAACACCTAATAAAAAGCTGGATCAAACTAGGTATAGATTCAGTCTCTAGTTTGATTGATACTCTCATTTTGTTTTCTATAAACTGAGTTTAGCGGTTTTAATACTCTTATTTTCAATAAACTGATGGCAGAATATCACGTTATTTTCCTTTAATTTTTGCATTGCATTGATGTTGAAAGAATGTAGGCAATCAGGGGAGTATGCTATAGGGAATATACGAAATAGGAATTGTTTAATGTTGTAATTACAATCAATTATATTTTTAAAGTTATTAAATATTTGATTAATGCCATAAGAAAAATGATCAAACTTATTATTACATAAACAACATTCACGTAAAAGCCAATGAACTCTACTCATTCTGTATTGTTCCTTAAATTGAATTTCTATAGTTCTGACCAGTTATATGAATCTCGTGTATTATTTTCCAGCCAGATATATAGGTAGGTGAGATCCAATGTAATATTACATTAATTTTAAATGATATGGAATAAAGATCTAAGCTAGGGAATGCTATCCCATTACTGTTTCAAGCTCTAATGTGCCATTTATATGCAATCCTATGTTTTAAGGGAGTTTATATCATTACATCGAACAAACAAAATTTTGAATCGCATTACATTGAACACGGAACATCAAATGCAAAAATAACCGAAAGCTCAGAATTCTGAAACCGGAAACCGCAGACATACATGGTTGGCCTTCATAAAACTACACATCCTGAGGTCAGTGAGAAATGTGCAATGATTTGAATAATGCCCCCTATGGATAACTGAGGCTTCCACGGCTATGGTGCAATCTTGGAGTTGGTATATATAAGTAGGGGGGTGTGGGGGGCACAGCTCTCTACATTGGGGGGTAGGAGTGAAGCCCCCCCATAAGGAATAGTTTGTAGTGTTTGTGTGTTTTGTGGTGTGTACTGGAAGAATGGTTGTGTGCTGCTTTACTGGATGGTGTTAGAATGACTGAAGAGGTGTGGTTTTGTTTTCTACGGTGAAGTGTCAGGTTGTAAAGGTGAGTAGATGGCCAAGTGTTGCTGTTTGTAAACTCCATTTTCGGAATTATGGGCTTTCGGTGTTTTTTGCATTCTATGTTCCGTGTTTGATGTAATGCGATTCAGGATTTTGTTCGTTCAATGTTCCGGTATAAACTCTTTTAAGGGGAACTATAAAAATTTAAGTAGCATGGAATCTAATTTTTTAAATACGTTTTTGGGAGGCGGTAGTATCAATGACTGTATATAAAACAAAATTTTAGGTAAAATTATCATTTTAATTAAAGAGAGCCTATCCTCTATTGTGAAGAACATTTTATTTCATCTTTTGATTAGTTCACTAATGGTGGTTATTAAATTATTGTAGTAAAGCTTAACAGACTCTGTCCATGTACTCTTTATACTGACACCCAAATATTCTAATATATCATTCTTCCAATTAAACAGGCTATTCTCTCTTAGGTTTTTGTTGAATTGTTTTGTTAATTAGTAATGTTTTGGATTTATTATGATTAAATTTAAGCCCTGAAATTCTTTCAAACTTGTTTAAGGTATTTATAACATCATGCAAAGAACCATCAATATCACCCAACGTTAACATATCATCAGCAAATAATTGTATTTTTGGACAATAGTCCTTATTAACTTGAAAGCCTTTTATATTTTGCTTGTTTCTGATGTATGTTGCAAAAGGTTCCATTGAAAGAGCAAACAATAATTATGACAAAGGACAACCTTGTCTAGTTCCCTTGAGGATTTCTAGTGGTGAGGATAGACATGATCCAATTTTCACATAAGCTTGTCCCCCATTATAAATTGTCATTAATAAGTTGACAAAAATCTGAGGAGAATTTAAAACCAATCAGAATTCTTTGTAGATAAGACCAACTAAAAGAATCGAAAAGCCTTTTCTATGTCTAGGCTGATAATAGTTTTTTTTTTTTTTTGTATTTGCATGGTATGCCTATTAATGATAGTAATTTAATAATGTTATCTTGCACTTTTCTATGAAGAATGAAACCTGTCTGATCATTATGTATTAGATTAGGTAATATTTTCTTTATCCTATTCGCTAATATTGTCATGAAAATTTTATGATCAGTGTTTAGTAACGAAATAGGCCTATATGAATCACAAGATTTGGGATCCTTACCTTGTTTTAAAATGGGAGAGATAATTGAATATTTCCATGATGAGGGTGTTATACCTTTTTGCTTAACCATAGTAAAGGCACTCATTTTCTTTATTATATATTCAGGAAAAATCTTATATAGTTCAGGAATTATTCCATCCAGTCCTGGAGCTTTATTATCTTTTAAATTTTGTATTTGCTCGTTCACGTCTGTTAGTGTTATTTGCTTATTTAAAATGTTATTTTGTTGCACTGATACCTTACTAGTTATTTTCTCGAAATAAAAGTATTTATTACATTATCTGTCTCCAAAAGTAGTGTGTTATTATTTATATCTTTATAGTAGTATTTGAACACTTCTAATATGCCCATTAAGTTAGATGTACTCTTAACTGAACCATCACTTTTATATTTAATCTCATTAATACGATTTTTATTTTTTATTTTTTTTTTTATCTTACCACTATTTTATGTAGATATTTAGGATTTAGAGCATAAGATTGTAATTTCAAATTTTCCAGGTTGATGGCTACCTTATGATTTAGAACTTCTAAGTATTTTTGATTTAACTTAGTAATTTTGTTATGTGCTACTTTGTTATTTGGTTTTGCGTCCATTTTTATCCTGTCTATGTTTTTGTAAGTCTAAAAGTTCTTTGTCCCACTCTCTCTTTTTTTAAGGTACCAAGATTTTATTCTATCATATATATAAACTTTAAAGGTGCCCCATAGTATAGCATCAGTCACTTCACCATTATCATTTGCTTCCATAAACATGTCTATTTCTTTCATTATCCATTCCTTAAAGTCTTTTAACTTAGTTATGTAAGCAGGAATTCTGTGTAGAAATCTTAAATCATCAGTATGTGTATTTAATGTAAAGTTTATAGCATTATGGTCTGAAAGTTGACAACTTAGTATAGATACGGCACTTATTTTTGAGTATATATTATTTGATACAAAGACCTTATCAATGTTTGTTTGTATCCAAACCAATATGAATAGTGAGTATAGAATAAAGAATAATGTTCTCTTAGACCATGTGTATCTTTAAGGTTCATCTGGTTTATAAAGTCATTTAACTCCTTGGCTTGAGATGTTAGTATTATTTTACCATTTTTAGAAGTATCATTGCCTGATAATAGGCAGTTAAAATCACCTGTTGCTATAATTTCCCCTTTTGCATTTAAAGTAATCAGGTCCATACATTTGTCAACATATTTAGTACTTAGTCCTGGTATCCAGTATATATTAATCAGAGTATAATACTTCCTACTGATTTCCAAAATAGCCATGCTTAGCATCCTATCTTTATCTGAAACTGTATCTATAATTCTTGGCATAGTATAAGTATTTTCCATAGAATAAGAGTGCCCCTTCTCTTAGTCTTAAAACATGAATCAGCCAGAATGGTATAGCCATTAAATGAGTATTTTTGTAGGTCTTTTTTAATAGATGGGTTTCCTGTAAAAAGATGATCTGGGCTTTATGCATTTTGATATATTTAAGCAAACCAGCTCTTTTGACATTATTGTTCAAACCATTAATATTTAATGATAAACATTTAAAAGCCAATGACAATAATATGTATATTGTTACTTAATGAAAGACCTTTCTTCCATGTTGACCTGAAATCTACTGAAAACTTACTTATCATGGATGTATAACGTGTATTAAGCACTACTTTCAAAAACCCAAAACTATTTACAAACACATACATGAAACATAAAGTTTCTGGTTTAATTAAAAACTTAACTAAACCATCCATCCATCCACCACCTCTCCATCACCAAAAGACACAAATTATCAATTTCTGTTTAGAATATAGTATAAAAACAAAAAAGAAAAGCATTACGAAAGCAACTAAAGAAATCCAAGTCCATGAAATATATATTAAAGTGAGAGTGTCCAATATAACTGAAGCTATATGTATATGTCACATATAATAATAGCACCCTCTGATAAGTAGATATGTCAGAAATACACATCAGATCAAAGTATGTATAAACATTAGAAGCTGAAAGTTAAGAAGACTGTCAATATTTCCAAGAAACATCAGATGTTTTAACCATTTTATCAGTCATCTATCTAACATTTTTCATGCAAGGATCTGTTGAATATATATATATATATATATATATATATATATATATATGTATATATAAAAACCACTTATTATAAAAAAGCGTCACAACTCTCTGTTTAGTTACTAAAGGTTTAGTTATGTAATATATGTCTGATGTTAATAAGCATAATGAGTTTTCTAATGCAGCTCCTTGTTCATTTGATGTCATTTAGTTACTAAAAGTGTCATTGACTCTGCAGAATGTATGTATCTATAAAAGGACATAGGTATTTTCAAAGGAGTTAAACACTTTCAGAAGAACTAATTATTTACCATTTAAAGAATCTAAGTGAAGGATAACAGAATTTCAAGAGAAATTAATTCTAAATACAGCCATTTAACAAGTTCAAAAGGTCAAGTGATGTCATCGCTGTTGTTTCCTCAAGCTGCATCTTCATAAACTTGTTAAAAGTATCTAAATAGGCTCATGCACTGCAAAGATTGTCTCTAGTGAGGAAAAAAGCATTTGCAGTGGGAAATCAAATCTTGACGCTTTTAGAGTTTACAGAAAAAAACGCACAAGCTGCCTTGTCAGTGCATGTCATGAATCTCCACAATGAGAACAGTCACACAGACCACCAGTTTCCTCACAAAACATCAACATCATGAAAAATGAACCCTTTCATATAAAAACAGCTATTTAGAAGTAACAACAGCTGCTTCAAATTAGAAATCATTTTAAAACATTTCAATCATTTACCCACCAATTAACTAGTCCAGAGGGGGAAAAAAAGAGTCTAATATATATATATATATATATATATATATATATATATATATATATATATATATATATATAGGGTTCCTATCAGCATCTCAAATGCTGACAATATTGAATACGATATTGTCGTCACGGGAATGGCAAAAGTGCAGATCATCGAACGGGTAAACAGAAATCTCCATAAGGGGAGATTTCCATTTACTTCAATGTAGTGTGGTCTCGGAGTTGGTATATTTAAGTAGCAGGGGGTATGGGGGTACAGGGGGCTTGCCCCTACACCCTTTAGTTTTTTTTTTTTTTTTTTTATCGGCATTTGAAAATTTAATAGTTCAATCATTTCAGTTCGATAAGTGTCAGGAGTGATTTGTGACAGACAGGTACCAGTAAGATTGAAAGGGAAGGTCTACAAGAGGGTAGTTAGACCAGCTATGTTATATGGGTTGGAGACAGTGGCATTGACAAAAAGGCAGGAGTCAGAGCTTAACGTGGCAGAGTTGAAGATGTTAAGATTTGCACTGGGTGTGACAAGGATGGACAGGATTAGGAATAAGTATATTAGAGGATCAGCCCAGGTTGGAAGGTTTGGAGACAAAGCCAGAGAGGCAAGATTAAGTTGGTTTGGACATGTGCTGAGGAGGGATGCAGAGTATATTGGGAAAAAAGATGCTAAGGTTGAAGCTGCCAGGTAACAGGAAAAGAGGAAGACCTAAGATAAGGTTTATGGATGTGGTAAGAGAGGACATGCAGGTGGTTGGTGTGACAGAGTGAGATGCAGAGGACAGGAAGAAATGGAAACAGTTGATCTGCTGTGGCGACCCCTGACGGGAGCAGCCGAAAGAAGAAGATTTAATGATTTGAACTATTAAATTTTCAAAATGCTAATACAGACCCTATATATATATATATATATATATATATATATATATATATATATATATATATATATATATATATATATATATATCAAACTTATATTTAGCCATCTATAAAACACTATTAATGTACTGTATTAATGTTTATATGTGTCTAAACAAAGAGTCTAAAACATCTAGTTAGAAATACTAATCAGAAACGTATTGTTACCCCACCACTGACCCACTAGAAGACATGCACTTTGGTATTAAGTCAAATTATACTATTACTGAAGAATTAGGAGACATATATCATTTGTAGTTATTTAAATTTTATTTATGTAAAGTACTTATAGTGGGGAAAAGAGACAAAATGAACATTAGTAACAAAAAGGAATAGGAAGAAAGAAGAGAGAGAGAGAGAAAGAGAGAGAATGTTATTTAAATACTTAGTACTATATGTAATTAGAAGAAGTAGATATAGAAAGGAAAAGAGAAAGTTAATAATAAAGGTGATTCACATTACCTTACAGTATAGAGATTTTCCAGAATCAGATATATTATGATTCATAAAACAAAGCATTTAAAATTAGAAGTAATTTATTCATTTCTCCTTTAGTTTCTTAGTTTTGTTTGCTCCTTCCTTCACAGACCATCCATTTTTTGTTGCCTGTCTCTTCACACTCTGGGATGACCATTCCATTTCTTCTATGTCCAACAGTATTTTCTTCTTTTGGATAAATTCTACTGCTTCTTGTAGGGAATCAAAGATCTTCACTCCTTCTGGCAAGGTGATTTTTATTCTTGCAGGAAAAATTATTTGAGCTTTATTATTGGCTTTTTTCAAGGGCTTAATTAGAGTAACACATTCCTTTCTTCTGGATATGACTGTAAAGGTGTAGTCATTGTTAAAACGAATAACTTTTTCACCCATCTTGATAAGGGAATTAGTCCAAGCTGATTTCAGCACTAAGTCCTTGTCTTGTGAGGAAAGAAATCTAACTATTATAGACCTGGGGTTAGATGAACTCAGAGATGAAGCTGGATTTGCCAGAGACCGATGATAATAAAGAGTCTGTGTTAATCTTTCTTTTAGTATAAATTTAGTTAGAGTTTTCTAAAAATTAAAGTATATTTCCTGTCAGGATATTAATATCTAAGCAGAGCTATGGATTTCTGCTGCTATCAGACTGGCATCTTGGCTATGCCCCCCCCCCTTTACAACCTTTCATAAGTTCATAGGTACTTACTAAGCTATTGATCTGTGAGGATCTTAAGACTCCTATCCTTATATTCCTATGGTAGTTTTCAGCCCTTATATTTTCCATATGAATAACCCAGAGATGAGCCAAACAGAGCATGTTGGGACTTTCTCTCTTTTCTTTCATGGGTTTAAGTTTTTCACATGCCCCAGTAAATCACAGTCGATGTCCCTCTTATGCAACTTACATTCACAGTGCTTATAAAGTGCGTTTGTGCAGGACTCAGCAGTTGTACCTCTATTGTCCATCTGCATGGGTGTCGTGACATTTGCCACTTCTGTCTTAAGAAGCATGAAGTTGGCTTTGGAGAAATTTTTTATGGTTATTTTCCTAATGGGGGGGTGGGAGCGGGATGTGGATGTCTAGGGTGATTAGCTTGTGGTCAGATCTGACCAACGAGGAGCTGACCTCTGGTGTGGAACACCGGTCACACATGTTGGTGATGACCACGTCTAGAATATTGCTGCCCCTGGTGGGGGTGTGGATAAGTTGATCCAAGGCACATTGGAATTGATGAATTCCAGAAAACGTTGAGCAAAATAGTTGGAACATGAGTAGTTTTCCCAGTTAATGGTGGGGTAGTTGAAATCACCCATTATTAGGGTGTTGGGTTGTACCTTGATATTTTCCAGTGTATCAAGAAAAGAGGAGTGGGAAATCTGGGGCATGGTGGGGGGTCTGTAGCAAGCTACAATCTGGATTGCAGTTTTGCCCAGAGTTAGTTGAACTTGGATAATCTCGGATGTTTTATGCTGAGCAACTAGCTTGGACGTGTGGATATCCTTAATGAATATGGACAGGCCACCACCTTTAGTGTTTCGGTCCAGGTTTGGTGGCTGAAAGGTGTGGTATGAATTATAGCCTGGAAATGCAGGTGTGCTCTCTGAAGCTTTGAACCAGGTCTCTGTCACTGCACAGATGTCGATGTTCTCCATTTTAAGGAGTGCCTCGAGTGAGTGCATTTTGAGGTTTAGACTTCTAGCATTGAGTAGCATTACCCTCAGATTTTGCTTGCTTGTACCTGTTACAGTGGTGAATTTGTCATTTGAATCTTGACTAAAAAAGGCACTATAGGGGTGGCAAGAGCCTTTGCCAGTATCTGGAATCCCAAGGGTGACAGGTGCAGGCCATCTCTGGCAAAGCAGCTTGGTCTGTCGATCATGTCATCCCAGGCAGACAGATACTGGATTCCCTTAGAATGACACCAGAAGCTTAGCCAATTGTTGAAGTCAATCATTTTGTCCTTGTACTGTGGTATCATTCTGGGTGATGGCAGGATGCTACTCAGGGCTAGGGTTATACCTGCCTGGGCTACAAGATCGGAGAGCTCCTCCATGTCTCTTTTCATGTAGTCCAGGGAAGTACGTCTCAGGTCATTCACACCAACATGGACAATGGTAGAGTCATATTTGTACTTGTTGTGGAGTGACCTAAGTGCATGCGTTATGTGGCAGATCCTGGCACCCGACAGGCAGCTGGCAGTAGCTTTCTCCTTGTTTAGCCTGGTGAGTGCAACATCAGTGTGCCTGGCTACAGAGTCACCTATTACTAGAGTGTTGGGTACGTTATGCCTTATGGGCTGTAGTTGAGTGGCACACTGAGTATGTGGGCTATGTGTCATTTGGGTTGTGTTGGGGGGGTGCAGGTTGCTTGCATTTCTCGGTTGTTTGGGCAGAATTTTACTGAGAACCTCTGTGAATATAGGTGTGTGTTTTGTGCTTCTGTGTGTGTGTTTTGATGGTGTAGGTTTTGAGGGATTATGTGATGAGTGTGGTGCAGTGCAAGTGTTTACCTTCTCCTCTTGACTGTCTAGTCCAGTCTTCGGTGAAGACAGCTTTGCTTCCAGTTTGGCTATATAAGTGCATCTCTCACAGGTCATAGTGTTGGGTGGTAGGAGGAGAGGGATGTCTGTGTACATGAAGCAATTGCTGCATTGTCCCAAGATGCCCAGTTTCATTAGGTAGACAGGAGAAAACACAGATAGCTGACCTTTAGACATGCCTTGGTAGGTGCTTATTTATTAAGTACTAAAAACTGTTTTCCTCTAGACAAGTGAGGAAACTTGAGTGCTGTAGCAATTTGTAGCTTATTTCGTGCTTACAATGAGTTCTGAGCAAGTGCTGAGCTCAAAGAAACAGATCTGAGTGCTAAAACTAAAAAGCTGGCTAGTTGCAAGGGAAATTTTGAAGAGCAGACTTTATGGCGCCAGAAATAGTTTAACCCTAGTTAAGTGGGGGGAGCTCAGGAGCTTACAAACAGTCCTGGATACAGCAAAGCTGTATCTGGACAAGACCTGTTACAGAAAAGGGGGGAAGCAAGCTTAAAAATTTTTTTCAGTAATTTTTTTTTTTCAGTAAAGTGGAAATGGAGAAATCTGGAACAGAAGTTAATTCAAGGTTAAGAATCTGAGTGGGTTGGCCTTCACAAATGTTCTCTATTAGATTGAATGAACTAATTACACTAGACTGGGAGGAGTGTCACAGATCAAATATACAGTATGGGCGGGCAACTGCAAAGCCAACAAGTATAAGAATACCACAACACAAGACAACACAAGGGAGGGTGGGTGGGTGGGGAAGCTATTACAGTTCCTAGCTGTAGCCGCTAAATGAAAGTTTTAAACAGATCAAGGAGCAAGCAGACTCAGTACAAAATGTAGTAGATTAACTGTATAGCACAATTATAAGCGTTTCAGAAGTGCAGTTCAGTGAAATAAGTGTAAGAAATAACTTAGCCTGCTCTTGGAATCTTAAGGAATTTCCACTTATGCAATGCAATCCAGAGCCTGACAATACAAGCAGAACCTTTATAAGACACAGGGTTTATATAGCAGTAAGAATGGAGGAGTTGGAAAATCAGATTACTACTCAGCCCCTGCTATTACTCAATCACTCGTACTACAGAAGGTCAGGAGGCCTTGTTACTCTCAATAATAATGAAGACAATCAGCAGAAAATGGCTGCCAGAAACACAAGAAACTCAAACAAAACTACCAGCCTAGACAACAGGCCTCTATCAAGATTATGCCACCTGAGCAGAACACAGAAACCTCACTTTAAAAGCATAGAAAGAACACCCACAAAAAGAAAATACAAGTATCAGTATGAAAAAGCAGTTTACAATTTAGTAATTTAAATAGAAAAAGCAATTATAGTAATGCACACTATTACAGTTCCTAGCTGTAGCCACTAAATGAAAGTTTTAAACAGATCAAGGAGCAGACTTGAGAATGCTTTTAATTGTAACAGACAAAAATGCACAGAAAAGCTCGGATAGAGCACTCACAAACAGAAAATACAACTCTCAGTATGAAAAAGCAGTTTACAGTTAAGCAATGTTAAAACAGTATAAACCAGTACATAAATGCAGTGAAACAATAAAAAAAGCTTTATAACAGTGCAAAAATATAGTAGATCAACTGTATAGCACAATTATAAGCGTTTCAGAAGTGCAGTTCAGTGAAATAAGTGTAAGAAATAACTTAGCCTGCTCTTGGAATCTTAAGGAATTTCCACTTATGCAATGCAATCCAGAGCCTGACAATACAAGCCTACAAGGCAAACACCTTAACCATTAGGCCACCTCCTGTTATTCCCTCAGCCATTCTCTTTCCTTTTGAGTTCCTTATACATGTGTATCATTCTATGCCCACAGCCCACTCCTCTCCATTCCACATGGCTTTAGCACTCCAAGTCATCATTTTCCCCATAAACCTATGCATAATGAACGAGCTGTGGCAAGCCCACTCATATATAAGATGTAAAAATAAATGTCCCTATCTATCCACAAACTTTATCATATTACATTTTGTCACACACTTCAAAGAACTATTTGTCCTTTATTTTTGTGTGTTTTTAAAATGAAATTTAACAGAGGCAAGAAAGAAGAAGAAAAAACACCTTTGATCTTAAACATTTACTCTTTCACCAGTGTAAGTATAAGCTTTCCTATCAAAGTTTCTTCACTCTCTGCCCAGATGATGATTTTCAGTTATACCTAGCAAGGGCTACTCCAGGTTATATTTCTTGCTGGGGCACAATAGGGGCACTGAATCTATCTGGTGGGGCATGGAAGACATCTGAAAACCTGAAAAAAACCTTCACAACAATAGGCTTTAGAATGCATGGTACCAATTCAGTTGCAATCCAGTGTTAAACATTAAAGACCTTTTCCTTATATTTTCTTACAAAAAAAATGAACAAATACATAATGACCCAGAAGTGTGTTTCAGCTAACCTCAACGTCATGAGAAACAGTGGCAAAAATGAAGAACAGATTTAAAATATTTATCTTATATACTTAGAAATTCACTAGAATAACAAACTTTGAATTAACAAGCATTTTCCTGAAGGATACAGAGTTTGAAAAACATATGCTTGTTATTATTTAGAACTGCAATACACAACAGTTTGCTTGAAAGTCACAGACTGTACATGCTAAAAACTAAGATACCTTTCAACTTTTTTGCTCAAGAATTCTGGATAAAGCCAAAAAATGTAGGGGGGGGTCCAAAATGGACAATTTTAAATATTATTCTCTTTTATGCATTTGTTAACCAGGTAAATCCCACGGACAAAGTGACCCTTTTCAGAGGTGACACAAGAGCACTGTCTGAGTGTCCTGTTCAAGATGATACAATAGGCAGATGGAGGTGGAAGAATTCAAACCCTGCACTTTTAACTATAGGAAGCAGTGTGTTAATAGCTCTGAGCCCTAAATTCCAGACAACAATAATGCACTTAATAAGAACTATGAGACTGCAATTACTAATGTTACTGACTGACTGTAATCCTCAGTGATTTACCAGAAAAAGAGGTTTTGTTTTCTTATTTGTTGACCAGTTCCTTTTCAGGGGGAACCTAGGCTCACTGTTGTTCCTATCGAGGGGGGAACCTAGGCACACTTTTGTTCCTATTGAGGGGGGAACCTAGGCACATTGTTGTTCCTTTTCAAGGGGGAAACCTAGGCACACTGTTTGGTTAAGTGACTTAATGAGAATCAGCCAGCAGACAAATGAAGGAATCAAATCCTCTGCCTAGGTGCAGGGATCAAATGAGATCCTTAGTCCTCTACACTAACTGCTAGACCAGTCAATATGCAACAAGGCACACATAAAAGACAAAATGAAAGGTGTTCTGTAAAATCAAAGACAGATCAGGGAAAAGTACTCTAATTGATTTAAAAACTTAACCCTCAGAGATTTATCAACAAAAAATAGTGCAGAGGAACAAGGCTTTAACTCAGCTGCTGCCTGCAGTTAAGGGCACATGGTTTGATTCAACCTACCTCCATCTGCCTACTGTGTGACTTTGATCAAGTTTATTAACCAGTCATTATTCCTCTGGGTTGCTACCCCTTTACCTAACAGACTTTATCTGTGATGAGATAGATTCAGAAAATTGTGTGAAGGGGTAAATCAAGCCTAAACATGGGACTTACCTCCAAAAATACGTACATCATGAACAAGGATAAATCAGGCCTCAAAATAGGAACATTCTTTCAAAAACAGACACAGCTGAGAGGTTTGATCACACGTGATTTTTGACAATGTCGAATACACAGACAGTCACACTATATGACCAACATACTAGTGGCAACGATTTAAAGAAAGAGGACATACATCTTATATCTCCCTTTTTCTGAAGCAAACATAAATGACCATGTGTGATACAATTTTGCAATATGTAGTTCATTAAAGTCAACAGATTTTACACTGCCTCCTTGATAATGTATTTATATTTTGCATCATTTTTGTCACTTTCTGTTTTTTAAACACATTTTTCAGTACTATTCTACATTCCTGCTGGAAGCTGGAAGAGTTACATGTTAATTAGTAACTAATTTTATTCTAATTAGATGCCCAGACTTTCGGCTGGATATACTTACTTTTAAATTGGCTGTGTTCCTATTTTCAATATTTGCAAGTTAAGAGGTATGTTTAGAAAGTGTAGAAAAAATGAATTTGTTGGACTACACGAGAAGACAGATGGTGGAGTGGACTGGATTTGTGAGCAAACCCTGGGAACAGCGCAACAGAGGCATTTGTCACAGGCAGAGATAGAAGTTAAGTATGAAAAGTCAAAGCTAATTTTGTGGTTATTATTTTTTTTTTTGTTGTATTATGAAAATGAAGTATTACTGTGGAAGTTGTGTAACTGGGGAGAAAGTTGTCATTGGAGGGTATGCCTGTGTTCATGGAACATGATTATTCTGGGGTAACATTAAAGTATCACTGCATTTTCTTAATGCAGTCTGGGAGTGTAAAAAGGGAGGACTGACCATTTCTGCCCATAATGAAGGCTTTTGTGATAGAATTGTATCCATGTTCAATGGTGCATATTAAGCAAATGAGATGATTAGAGAACCACATGTAGCAGTGACCCAAATACACATTTAACAGAGGACTGCTAAAGTGGAAGACATTGATACACCAAAAGGAAAACAGGATGATGGGGAAGAGGTTATCCCAGGAACAAGATGGTAAGATAGACTGGAAGACTCTAAATTATGGACTGAGGTAGCCTTTCTGTAATGCTACCACTATTTAGGTAAAGTATGGCTGAATTTACTGGAAGGGTTTTGATTAATGCATAGCAAAAGGAAACTGCTTGTTTTCATTTTGTGATTTTTTTTTTGTTTTTGTTGCTGATGTTTTGTGTTTTTTTGGTTTTGTTACAGTGATTTTCAAAATGCCAATATCAATCACCTGTGTTTTGATGCTTCTACATTGTGGTAAATCAATACACACACACACACACACACACACACACATAAATAATGTTATATAAGTGTGTGTGTGTGTGTGTGTGTGTGTGTGTGTGTGTGTGTGTGTGTGTGTGTGTGTGTATATGTATATATATATATATATATATATATATATATATATATATATATACTTCATTTATCTCCTTGTTGTCAATTTACACTTAAATTGCACTCTGTTATGTCAACACACTTTGGTTGACAAAACAGATAGTCAACAATTGTGTGAGATCATATAATCCCCAGGGTCAGGGAATATGCCCTTTCACCGGGAATTGTGTGATCTGAGCATGAATAAATAAGTAGCCTTCCTTGCAAAAACACTATCCATGGTACAGAATAGTGTCAGATAATGCACTGAAGCGTGTCAATGTTTGTCAATGTTAATGTGTTGATGTTATTTGCTTGTCCATTGCAGTGCTTGAAAAATTGTCACTATGTTTATTTATTTATTTATTTATTTAAATTTGTTGACCGGGAGTGTCCGTCTGGACGTAGGTGCATTTTCAGCGGAGGCCCAGGGAGAAAAGCTCCACAGTTAAAATAAACAGACAGTATATACATTGTATTACATAGTGAATAACAATTTACATAGCAATTACTTACAACATATTTCCAGATGAAGAACATAGTACATCAGTAAACAACTAGAATCTTTATCTGTGAAGTGCATACCAGACATTAACAAATGTTACAAGAAGAAGCAGTTTGTGCTGTATAATAAGTACTGGCTTATGAGCATCTGAGCTTGCTATAATCAAGGTAGTTAGTGGAGTGGAAAGAAAGGTAGTGGTTGGATGGGGTGGATGATATTAGAGTGGGAGTTGCAAGGGCATAGCCAGCATGTTTTTAGTTGCGCTTTTAGTAAAGTTTTGAAGTGGGTGCATGATGGTATGGAGGTAATTGTGGGTGGGAGTGAGTTCCATAATTTGGCTATGGCGCAAGAGAATAGTGCTTCACCAGCAGAGTTATTGGCCTTAGTGATCTGCAAGTGATTTTTTGCTACTGGATCTTAGTGGTCTGGTGGTGCGATAGGGTTGGAGTAGATTCTGGAGGGATGGGACATTTAGTGGATGGTTTACTAGTTTGTGGGCGAGTGAGAGTTGATACCACTGAAGGAGGTGAGGGAGTTCAAGCCAGCCCAGTTCAGCAAGTGAGAGACAGTGGTGACTACGGTAGGATGCCCCTGTGGCGAATTTGGCAATTTTGTTGTAGCAGGTCTCTAGCTTGTTTAGATCACATTGCCTTAGGTTGGTATATATTGGAGAGGCATAAAGTAGGGTGGAGATAAGGTGGGAATTTGCTATTGAAATCTTTGCTGCTTTGGTGAGAAATTGCTTACTTCTGTATAACGCTCCTAGTTTTTTGTGGACTTTTTTTATACTCATGGATATGTGAATGTCAAATTTTAGTTTATTGTCTATTTCCACTCCTAGCAATTTGGTGTGTTCAGTTGGGTATATAGTGGTGTTGTCTTTTGCCGTGATGTTAAAGTGAGAGTTGTTTTGAGTATGTTTGGTGGGTTGGAAGATGAGTAGTTTAGTTTTGTTTGGGTTGAGTATTAATCGGGCATCGGATAACCATGTTTCAACAGAGGAAAAGGCTTCCTGTGTGACTTTTTGCAGTTTTGGTAGGGACTGGGCTGAGCAGATGATGGTTGAGTCATCTGCGTATTGTATGAGTGTGCCATGTTTGGTGGCAGAGGCTAGATTATTGGTGTAAACAGAGAAGAGTAGGGGTCCAAGGATGGATCCTTGGGGAACCCCTATGGAGACAGGTAGTTGGGGAGAGATGTCATTCTGCCATACAACGGATTGTTGGCGGTCAGATAGGTAACTCTGAAACCAGTTGGTGACCGATTGTGAGAAGGATAGGTTATTGAGGACAGAGATAAGTTGTTTGTGTGGGACCATGTCAAATGCTTTATTTAGGTCTAGGAAAGTAGCAGAGGAGAAGTAGCCATTGTTTTTATGCTGAAGGACAGTGTTAGTAAAGGAGAGTAAGGCAGTAGCAACACACTGGTATTCATAAATGAATACTAGAACTGTAGTTCTGTTCACAGGTTCATAGGTAAGTACTTGGCTAGCTGCCATTGTAGGCCATTTTAAGCCTACCAATTTCCTTTTTTGTGCTTGAAATAATCTATCCCATCTGGATAGAAATTGGCCTTACTCATCCCATGGTTGATAATTATATATTACCCCTAATAAGAATAACTGGGATCATACCATGGATAATTTGAGGGACCTATGCATAAGATAAGCATTTAAGAGCTGCCTCTGTCCATTAGTAGTACAGGGGACAATCCCGGGGTAAATTTTCTATTTCTTATACAAAGATCTAAGTCCAGGGCTACAGTTTCTGTTTCCCATCTATAGATCTAAGCTGCACTTGAATATGGACAGGGATGAACTTTGTTTTATGTGGATGGGGAGTCTGCTCCATAGCAGTGGTATCCTCTGCAAAATACACTTCTTCCTCCAAACCATTTTACTGATATTGCAGAAGAAGTTTATATCCCTTGACCAAATATTTCTAATGCCATTTGACTTACTTATGTGCAATGAATCCATCAGTAATGGGTCAGAGGATGCCTTGTATGCCAAACACAGGTCACCTCTTAGCAGTCTGCAGGATACTGGGTATAGTGATATGGTTTTGACTTGATCCATATAGGAAATGTTGTTTAAGCCTTGTATCATTTTAGCAAGGTATGTCTGTGGGCATTCCAGTTGTTGCATGTGTCTGGACAGATACATGCCAAAGGGGGCATCATATTCAATGACCGGCCTAATGAAGGACGAGTAAAGGGGGACAATGACATTCCTAGATCCAATCACAATCCCTGCCTTTGTTAATAAGCTGTGCAATATAGAAGGAACTTCTTACAACAATAGACAAATGTTGGTCAAGCGTTAGGCCACTGTCCACATAAGTTCACAAATCCTGAACAACTAGGTCAACTCTTAGGGATGTATTGTCATTGTCTTAATTCCCAGGGGTAGATGACTTCTCAAAGGGTACAGTAATGCATTTTTTAGCTTTTAGTTTCAGAACATGATTTTGATACCAGTTATTTATTTCCGGCAAATCTTCCTGCAGGATGGCATTATCATCTGCCAATTCCATCCCCTAACAGTCTGCATCTGGGCCATCCACCCCTTCACTTTGTCCTGGTTACAGCTCTAAAAAGATTAGTATGGAGGATGAAACAAATAAAGAGATGCAGTTAATAAGTGGAACATTGCTGAAAAAATGGCTGATTTCTTTTTATTTTGCTAGGTAGCTGCTTGGTACACCATACCACAGAATACACACAAAATTCTATGACACTGATGAGAGGAAGTTGGTAGCATAGCCACTGCAGGTGAGGTACACACAGAACAAGAGATTAAATATTTTACCAGTAGTTTCAGAGAGATGTTTTAGATAAAAGCCTTTCAATTGCTTGAGTGCTCCTTCAGTAAGTGTCGTTGTTACAAAGTGAATTAGTGGAGTTTGTACTTTACACAACTCTTCTATGAACAATGAGTGTGTGTGTGTGTGTGTGTGTGTGTGTGTGTGTGTGTGTGTGTGTGTGTGTGTGTGTTTATCTTCTTCTTCTCTTTTGGCTGTTCCCGTTAGGGGTCACTACAGTGGATCATCTATTTCCATTTCTTCCTGTCCTCTGCATCTTGCTCTGTCACACCAATCACCTGCATGTCCTCTCTCATCACATCCATAAACTCTGACATGTCCAGCTCTGACTCTTGCCTTTTTGTCAGTGCCACAGTCTCCAACCCATATAACATAGCTGGTTTCACTACCCTCTTGTAGACCTTCCCTTTCACTCTTACTGGTACCCATTTGTCACAAATCACTCCTGACAGTCTTCTCCACCCATTCCACCCTGCCTGTACTCTCTTCTTCAAATCTCTTCCACACTCACCATTACTCTGAACTGTTGATATATATGTATGCATAAGGTTGGGGGTGTCCCCCACACAAGGAGGGGTAATGGGTGCTTACCCCCCTGCAAAAATCAGTTTGAGTTTTTGAGTTTCACTGAATGTGGTTTTCAGTGGGTTATTTTTATGGCTTCAGAACAAGGAACTTTAAATGAAATGACACTGTGTCAGGAGGAGTGAGGCCACAGTGCCTGGTAACTGAGATGATGACAACCAACTTCATGTCTCCCATCTGACCACCATGTTTTATGATTTATGCCTTCTGTGCATTGTTTATCTCCATCTGTGGCACAATGAGCACTTAATGACAGATATACATGATTCTGTTCCTAAATTTTGCTGTATGCATGCATGTGTGTGTGTGTGTGTGCGTGTGTGTGTGTAATGTGTAAAGTTCTTTTTTTTGTTAAGCACCAAATGGAACAGAACTTTTTTAACTGTAGGTATGGATACAGTGGAGATGAATGTTTCATGGCAAAGGTGGGGTAGTGATAATCAATGCCATGTGTGACTGACAGCAGCTGTGGTCTTGCAATCTGCACTGCTACTGCTGATTTATATATGTGATGGTACAGAATTGAAATTATACCAGTGGTACCCTTTAATAAATATGAGGGGCAATGGGACTTAAGAATATACAGTAAATGTAAACTGCTACCTCAAGTTAATAGCCAAAGCCTGCAACACCCAAATAAACCTCACACTGTATGGCTACAGATGAGTTATAATCACTGCCCTCCCCGCCAGGTTTTTACTACATCATACAGATCTTTATATATCACACACACACACACACACACACACACACACACACACACACACACACACACACAGACACACACAAACACACACACAGACACACACACAAACACATCTTTTCTAAGCAAAGTGAGGCACTTCAGAACTACTGTGGTGATAATGGACACATACTGTCTGCAAACAGCTGCAGTTAACTTTGAACCTAACACCACTCTTAAGTATTCAACTGCGGTACCACCTTTAACATTCTTGTAAGAAAAGTGCAGTCCGGGTCTGAACTGTCTGCAAACAGCTACAGTTAACTTTGAACCTAACACCACTCTTAAGTATTCAACTGCGGTACCACCTTTAACATTCTTGTAAGAAAAGCGCAGTCCGGGTCTAACTGTCTGCAAACAGCTACAGTTAACTTTGAACCTAACACCACTCTTAAGTATTCAACTGCGGTACCACCTTTAACATTCTTGTAGGAAAAGAGCAATCTGGGTCGGACCTGTCTGCAAACAACTACAGTTAACTTTGTACCTAACACCACTTTTAGGTATTCAACTGCAGTACCTTTAACATTCTTGTAAGAAAAGCGCAGTCCGGGTATGAACTGTCTGCAAACAGCTACAGTTAACTTTGAACCTAACACCACTCTTAAGTATTCAACTGCGGTACCACATTTAACATTCTTGTAAGAAAAGCGCAGTCTGGGTCTGAACTGTCTGCAAACAGCTACAGTTAACTTTGAACCTAACACCACTCTTAAGTATTCAACTGCGGTACCACATTTAACATTCTTGTAAGAAAAGCGCAGTCCGGGTCTGAACTGTCTGCAAACAGCTACAGTTAACTTTGAACCTAACACCACTCTTAAGTATTCAACTGCGGTACCACCTTTAACATTCTTGTAAGAAAAGCGCAGTCTGGGTCTGAACTGTCTGCAAACAGCTACAGTTAACTTTGAGTATGTGTCTACCTGTTTGAGCCAATATTCATTTTCCCTTGGAGAGCACTCTGCTTTGGTTGTAAGCAGCCCCCGCCACCACACACACACACACACACACACACACACACACACACACACACACACACATCTTCCACTTTCTCTTATTCCCTTCTGTTAGCAAATAGTATCCATAACTGATCAATACTGTGTGTTTGTAAATTTAAACTATGACCACAGTAGCCTACTGATACAAGGTTATCCTGTTTTTCCACCTGAGAAATTAAGAAATGACTTACAGTTTCAGAGCAGTCCTTGGTCAATTGTGATTGTTTCTTAACACATACTTGTCTTTGCTTTGTGATTGTTTCCAGCCCCTCATACGAGCAACTAACAGGGTCTCTACCGCCGCTCCCCACCCTGCCCCTATTCCTCCGCCCCAGTGGTCCCACCTTTATTGCACTCAAACCCCTCCCATCTTTCTAATAGCCAACCACAGCACTAACCCAACACTACCTCCTCCATCTTCCCACTACTATCACACCTCCTCAACTAACATGTACAAGCATACCTTTCCTATGCTCACTGCATGCACTCTCCTTGCATATCTTACATCCTACCAAAGCTCCATCATTCCCCCACTCAACCACTACCACTGTACTGCTAGTCACACCACCACTCATGTCTCACCCACACTCAGCTCCCCTCCCACCAGCTCAAGAACCATCCCTATGCACCCCCCACATATTCTACCAACTATATTACTCAAACATAAAGCATCCCTACAACTTAACATAGTAACCCTCCCGCCATACCTATTACCCACAGAGCACAATTATAAAGTTTTCCTTATAAACAAACACATTCAAAAACTGAGAAAACTAATAATCTCATGCTTATCAAAACTAGCCCTAAGTGGAGACATCCACCCCAACCCTGGCCCTACCATCTCCAACCCCAATTTTCATAATCAGACTAGAAACCACAACTTCTTCCATATTACAGCCAATAGAAAGCCAAGTGACTTCCTTCTACTATGCCTAAATATTAGAAGTATATCCAACAAAGTCCATGAACTCCATGCCACCATAGACTTGTACTCCCCAGATATAGTCATCCTGACAGAAACCTGGCTAAAACCTTACATTACCAGTGAGCAAATACTCCCTACAGGTTATGGCATACTAAGAGTAGACCGGCTAAACAAAAAGGAGGTGGTGTAGCTATAATATTTAAACAGCATCTAAACATTCAGATCTTAAAATCATCAGCTCCACAAATAGGCAATGAAGAAATAATATATACCAACCTCAAAATTAACCAAAACAAAACCATCAACATAATTGGATGCTACTTCCCACCTGGCCAAAACATCCCTCCCCTAGAAAACCTCCTCAGCTGGTCTACCCACCATCTCCCCCAAGAAACTATCATCTTAGGTGATTTCAATATTGACTGGCAATCCTGTTCTGGCAACAATCCAACCCATCATGTACACCTTCATGGCTTCACTCAACTAGTCCAGTCACCAACCAGGATAAATAAAACCTCCACCAAGCACACTACCCTGGATTGGATTCTAGTCAGTAAGAGCCCCCAGTCATATATAACAGGCTGCTTATCAGATAGCCTCAGTGATCACTCCCCAACATTCCTACTCAAAAAATACATATACCAAGCTAAACCTGTCATCTACCATCAAATACGTAAAAAACTAAACTTTAACCCACTCACATTCATCTCATCCCTCAAAGAATGTAATTGGCATCCTCTAAAGTACCTCAGTCTAGATGATGCAGTTGAATTTTTTTAATACTACCTTCCTGAACATCCTTAATTACCATGCCCCCATAAGAGTCTCCAGAACCAAAGCACAACCCTCCCCATGGCTACGGAAAACCACTAAGTCAGAAATGAAAAACAGGGATAAAGCCTGGGAGCACTGGCAAAACCAAAACCCCTCAGCTAGACAGAAATTCCTAGAACTACACAATAGAGTCAAAAAGCTAATAAAACAGGACAAATCCCAATACTACCAGTCTGCCCTAGACTCCTCACAACACAGCCCCAAACAATTCTGGTCCTCCATAAACTCCATCCTCCACCCAGGTAAAGTCAGTACCCCTCCTCCTAACATCCCTCACTCCTCAGAAAATATTGCTACCTCATTCAACACACACTTCACCCAAACCATACTATCACTAGCTAAACAACACAAACCCCCTCCCCTCCAACCCACACCTTCAACTAGTAATCTCCCCAATGCCTTCTCTTTTTCTCCTGTACCTACCTCCAACATAAAAAAACTCTTAACTAAACTTAAACCCACCAAATTAGCAGCAGACAGCCTCCCAAGTGAATACCTACAAATCGCAGCTGATGCTCTGGCCTACCCAGTATCCATCTTGATTAACTGATCTCTGTCAGAAAGGTACGTTCCCACACTGTGGAAGTATCACATATAATTCCCCTCCACAAAGGCGGACCCTCCACAGAACTAACCAATTACCGCCCCATAGCTATTCTCTCTCCACTCTCCAAAATACTAGAGAGATGCATACACTCTCAGGTCTCAGACTACCTCCTTACTAACAACCTCCTTTCCAGTACTCAGCATGGTTTCCGACCAAACCATAGCACCACCACTGCCTTACTCTCCTTTATTAACACTATCCTTCAGCATAAAAACAATGGCTATCTCTCCTCTGCTACTTTCCTAGACCTATCTAAAACATTTGACATGGTCCCACACAAACAACTTATCTCTGTCCTCAATAACCTATCCTTCTCACAATCGGTCACCAACTGGTTTCAGAGTTACCTGTCTGACCACCAACAATCCATTGTATGGCAGAATGACATATCTCCCCAACTACCTGTCTCCATAGGGGTTCCCCAAGGATCCATCCTTGGACCCCTACTCTTCTCTGTTTACACCAATAATCTAGCCTCTGCCACCAAACATGGCACACTCATACAATACGCAGATGACTCAACCACCATCTGCTCAGCCCAGTCCCTACCAAAACTGCAAAAAGTCACACAGAAAGCCTTTTCCTCTGTTGAAACATGGTTATCCGATGCCCGATTAATACTCAACCCAAACAAAACTAAACTACTCATCTTCCAACCCACCAAACATACTCAAAACAACTCTCACTTTAACATCACGGCAAAAGACAACACCACTATATACCCAACTGAACACACCAAATTGCTAGGAGTGGAAATAGACAATAAACTAAAATTTGACATTCACATATCCATGACTATAAAAAAAGTCCACAAAAAACTAGGAGCGTTATACAGAAATAAGCAATTTCTCACCAAAGCAGCAAAGATTTCAATAGTAAATTCCCACCTTATCTCCACCCTACTTTATGCCCCTCCAATATATACCAACCTAAGGCAATGTGATCTAAACAAGTTAGAGACCCGCTACAACAAAATCGCCAAATTCGCCACAGGGGCATCCTACCGTAGTCACCACTGTCTCTCACTTGCTGAACTAGGCTGGCTTGAACTCCCTCACCTCCTTCAGTGGTATCAACTCTCACTCGCCCACAAGCTAGTAAACCATCCACTAAATGTCCCATCCCTCCAGAATCTACTCCAACCCTATCGCACCACCAGACCACTAAGATCCATCAGCAAAAATCACTTGCAGATCACTAAAGCCAATAAATCTGCTGGTGAAGCACTATTCTCTTGCACCATAGCCAAATTATGGAACTCACTCCCACCCACAATTACCTCCATACCATCATGCACCCACTTCAAAACTTTACTAAAAGCGCAACAAAAAACATGCTGGCTATGCCCTTGCAACTCCCACTCTAATATCATCCACCCCATCCAACCACTACCTTTCTTTCCACTCCACTAACTACCTTGATTATAGCAAGATCAGATGCTCATAAGCCAGTACTTATTATACAGCACGAACTTCTTCTTCTTGTAACATTTGTTAATGTCTGGTATGCACTTCACAGACAAAGATTCTAGTTGTCTACTGATGTACTATGTTCTTCATCTGTAAATATGTTGTAAGTAATTGCTATGTAAATTGTTAATCACTATGTAATCCAAAGTAAATACTGTCTGTTTATTTTAACTGTGGAGCTTTTCTCCCCGGGCCTCCGCTGAAATTGGACCTACGTCCAGTCGGACACTCCCGGTCAACAAATTTAAATAAATAAATAAATAAAAATAAATAAACATAATTATAGCGGCATAGTTAACCTTTAACCATCTGTCTTACCACACATTAGTTGTACAGTTGTCACTTAACCAACACTCTTGTCACCTGAAATACTTTATTTTCATTTTTGTACATGTTTAAATAGTATCAAGCTCTACTACAAAAATTGTTTTGCAAGCAGAACAACAGGTTAAGAAGATACATTCATTTCCAAAGAGGATTACCTACTTATTTTACTGTTGGGGCGACACCCTTCTGTCAGATTTTCGCAGAATGTCCAGATTTTGACCTCTTATTTTTGGTCTGTTTTTCATAAAATTGTGGTTTTCTGGCAAATTGCTGGTAAAGCATTAAAGACTGAACTTAGAAAATAATGTCAGACATTTCAGTTAAAGACTTCATATCCGTCAGGAAATCCATGCTAACGCAAAACCTGTTATTCTATCGACTTTCTGAGTTTGTAAGATCAATTTATAAAAAATCTCCCTATTTTGGGCCTTTGCCCCACTTTTATTTATGGCTTTTTCCACATTTCTTGCTCTAAAACGTTGTGCGGTATGGGAAGCCTGAGGGCACACATGATAGTGCATAATGTATCAGTGATGAAAACCAAACATACCTGACCTGAGTGATAACAGCTGAAGACTGCTTAATATGAAAGTGGTACTGAATAAAGTAGATCTAAACCAAGAATATGGATACCCACAATAAAGTAAAAAAGAATGGCAGTGACAAACTCATACAAATTGCTGTGCATCATCTGTACTGTAAACACACAATTATGTGTACAAGAGGATACTGAAAATAGTGCTAATAAAATATCAGACACAGTTTTAAGGTATTTATCATCCGCCCATAAATTTTCCATAAACCCTCGTTCAGTGTGTAACGAACGCTTGCGGTTTAACAATTTTCTACGATTTAGCTGTTTAAAGAAAACAAATATAAGGCACTACTTACGGTAACTGAGTTCATATCACCTGTAACAGATATTTCAGTTAACCTGGATTAAATGCACTGATTTTTGCAGTGTCGATTATGTATCACATGAATTACACTTTTCGATTTCCATCATAAATATTTCGCCGTACTCGTTTATTGATAGCGATCCATAACTGCATGACTAAAGCAGGCCGGGTGGGATTTGTATATTATAAGACAGACAGACTGCCCAGCTTTCAAGGAGTCGTTTGCCTCCCATGCATACCACTAATGTTTAATATGGAGTAGCCAATGACAAGCAAAACATTGATTAAACAGTACCATTTTCTTGTTTCGTGTACAGGGCTCCCAGTCCTGCGTTACAATTTCCTAGCGGGCCCCAATTTGAGGTGACTTCAGGATCGTACTAAAACCCGGACTTGTCTCAAATGAATGCCCTTCTCGCAGTCCAAAATGACACAAGGAGCGTTACTTAAATAAAAAAAAAATGAAAATAACCTGTCCTTTCGCCATGAATTTTAATAGGGGCAGACGCCCACCTCCACACCCCCTCATCCGAACAGTACAACTCCTCCCACCAGCTACATAGTATTATTGCTTTTCGTCGCTTTATTTACTGCTGCGGAACATCAGGACAGGGTGAGCTACTTTAAACATGTGTTTTACATATTCTAAAATAGTCTGTGTACCTGGGGACTCTAAATAACTTACTGACTGTCCACTGCACCCTCTCGGTAATATTATAGCTCTCACAGCCTTTTGCACGCGCAATGTTACGTGTTTGTGACGTCAGGCAGGCGGACAACATTGCCACTGGTTATTTTAGCAGGGTAGCTCACACCATTAAACAAATCACTACTGCCCACCATCGCTGCCAGTTTTCGCCCTTTATTGGTCCATAGCTATAACTTTCATAAATGGATTGGCTTTTAATAGTTAAAATGTGCTGGGCAGGCAAAAGCATACCTCTCAACTCAACAGATTTTCGCAGCATGTCCAGATTGTTTTACTCATATTTTTGAAATGTTTCTGTTAAAATTTTGGTTTTCTGGCAAATCATTGGCAAATCGTTGAAGGTTGAAGTCCGAAAATAATGACAGACATTTGAGTTTCAGAATTCAGTTCATACCCTTCAGCAAATTCATGCTAATGCAAAACCCGTTATTCAACTTTCTAAGTTTGTAAGAACAATATTTATAAAGGGTCCCTATTTTGGGGCCTTTGTCCCATTATTGGCCCTCCCCCCATTATTTACGGCTTTGTCCAAATTTCTTAATCTCAGAGATTGAGAGGTATGAGGCAAAGTATTTAAATATTCTTCATAAACTGTGCTGAGACTTCTCATTTACTTCCAAAGGCAATATATGGCCTGCTGAATTTGTGCTTGAAAATACTCCGTAGTCATTTTAATGATGGTATTCATTAATTTGTACACGTGAGGGACAATGAGGTAATTAATGTTCTATGATCATGAATATTGATTTCGTCCCCGTCTTTAGCATCTGAAATTATGTCATTCAATTTCCCTTATAAAGGCATTTGTGTTCAGAGGTTCCTTCCTTTATGTCTACAGAAAGTGGGGTTATTCATCATCAGTTCTAATGTTAAGCCAGTGTTTCTTTCTGTTTATTCTTGCTTTTACATTTTGAGCCTGTATTTCTCATGCTTAAGCTGGTTTAGACACTCATTGATCTCTACAGGATCGGTTCTTTAAAAATGTTTATACTGTAAGTATTAAAGGCTAAAATGAAGTTTTCCATTTCCTGCTAACTTTTAAAGAAAACAAATTTAGATTTCTTGGCCTGTCAAAATATGTTAGCCTCTTTACACTAGTATTGCATTCTTACTGTGTCATTTTCATTTTCATCATATTTTTTTCCTTTGTAAGTTGACATGATTTGTGTTTTCTGTATAATACAGTTTTTAACAAGTTCAGTAACACCTTAGCTTCCCCAGATATTAATTCATTTTCTATACATGCATCCTGTTTTTGTTGTATCCTTATATACAGATGTGCCATCGTGCAGTTATCCCAAAGCTTTTATATTCTTTGGCATCTATTATGTTGATTCCTTTTTCATTGTTCAGGTATTTATATATATATATATATATATATATATATATATATATATATATATATATATATATATATATATATATATATATATATATATATACCGACACAGGTAAGCATAAGTACTGTGGAACGGAATGTATTCCCGTTTCTGCAATTAAATTAAAAACAACAAGAAACATGTATATAGCATGTGCCCCCCACACTTAAATATACCAACTCCGAAATCACACCACATTGCAGAAACAGGAATACATCCCGTTCCGCACTACTTACCATTGTCAGTGATGTGTTGTATCGGCGATGTGGTCTCGGTGAACTCATCTCGGGTAAGTGATTTTTCGTGGAACTGATAGGTTCCCATAAATATATATATATATATATATATATATATATATATATATATATATATATATATATATATACACACACACACACACACACACACACACACACACACACACACACACACACACATATATTCATGCATTCATCCATCCTCATCCCCTTTTCCCATTTTGCATAGGGGGTTGGGGTGTCACTTCAACACTAACAATCATCTCAAGCCAAGGTTTACACCACCGGGTGGCTAGCCCTGCAGAAGACATTCATGCATATTAGGACATATATAAATACGTGTGTGTGTGTGTGTGTGTGTGTGTGTGTACCTGCATGCATGGTTTCTATTGTGTTTTTAATCAGTATGTACATCTTACGCCTGCAGTTAGCAGAGAAATACAGTTATTTCAACATCATGATGTAATAATGAAGAAGTTTTAAATATTAAAATGAAATTCCTAATTACCTTTCCAGTGTATTTTTTAGTTTTTCTACACTGTGGAGTGGAACTTTAGTCGGAGTCTCTGTGGTAAACGCATTTTCTTGTTTACTACAGAAAAGGTAGAAGAAATGATTGTTGCCAGAAAAATGAAAAAAAAAACACTCAGCAAAGAAATGGAGCATTCATGGCAAAAGTGTTAATCCTAAGCTTGGTATTGCTGCATTGTTAACAGAAAGTCTACTTTTCTATTTGCATCTGCAGGACTCCCAGGGACTCAAAAGCTTAGAAAGATCACAGACTAAGACAAAAATGACAAACAGAGCTATGATGTATTTACAAAAACAGAGCATACAATCCTTTTATTTCAATTTGTGACAAAGCAACAAGCCAATACAGTGGGAGAGGCTATCTAAAAATAGTATGTGCCTCCAGCTCCATTGTGACAAAGGGGATTATGTAGGCAATATATGGAAGTATTTGCATATTCATGAAGTCAAATATCTGCACAGTTGTGAAGGACATGATCTGAATGTTTGCAGAAGAGATAATTTACATGCTCATGAAGTAAACAGTTCTCATAGTTGAGTAGAACTGTTACAAAGTAATGCAAGTAGAAGTAATAATTTCATGATGAGGAGTACAATCACAGAGCCACAGTAAAGACTGATACATACAAAGACAATTTGGGAAAGAACACACGTGATATTTTTGAAAGCTGAACTTATTTCTTCAGCGTTTTGGTTGCATTCTGGGTCAAAATGCACTCAGATAAATAAAGAGATTTTACTACTTGAACTAAGAGGAGTTCCAGTGGTGTTAAGGCAACACATTGAAAAGGATGGGACAGATGGCCATGGGTCAGTACTGATATCATTGTTTTTAATTAGTCAAGATTTGAATCCGCATATTTCTCCAAGATCTAAACAAAGCAATTTTAGGAAAACATTATGCACTTAAGTAAGTTGAAGAAGCTGTGTCTGTGATGCCAAGAGCTAAAAATTTCCCAGTACTTTTTAGCTAACCAAAACTTTTAACAAATCACACTTGATCCAGACAGTGCAAAGTTGTGCACATTCATAACATGATGGAAAAACATCAGTTGTGTACGATTTTTTTGATAAGCCCACAGTAACTGAAGTCTTCCAGTGAGATGCTGGAAAGATTATTAAGTGCCTGAAAAGTGTTGTCAACATAATTGACAATAAACTGGCTTAGGACTTAAACTTGCTTGGAACATTATGGGAGGCTGAGGAAGTTGCTTAAATGGCTGTGATAAAATAATTTCAATCTGAACAAAGACAAGTGCCAGATATGTAAATGTAACACATTTTGAACATGAGATAAAGAAAACTAAATGCAATGTAGTCCAGATATAAAGATGATCGGGCACACAAACATTGCTAAGATTTATTCCAATGGTCTGTTCCTTATCCACATTTATTTGGACTTTATCAGAAGTTTCTAAATCCACTCCAAAGGAAAATGTACACAACCATGACTCCAAAATGTTTATAAACTATGGGAAAACACATTTCACAAATGCACAGGGAAGAGTTTATTTGAAAGAAAGTAAGGAAGAATTGCTGAATCAATACCTAGAAGTGATATCAGTAATTACCTACCTATCCACATCAAATGAAAGGTTATAAAAGGTTAGGAACTGTACAAACACTTAAAGAGAAACGCAGCTGATGAAACTGATAGCAATATCAAGATGGCAGGAGGAAAGGAAGAAAGTGCCAGCAAAGCTACAAATGTGTTGTGTGCAAGTCTGTTCTGACAAATCACCTCCAAGACACAAATGAAGAGAAATCATGAATCACATATTGGAACATAAGTGTAAAAAATAAAAGAAATACAGCAAAGGATCAGCATAAAAGAAACCTCTTGAAGCCTCACACTGCAATAAAAATATTTATTTAACCATGTTAACCATGGTAAGTTGAGCACATCTGTCCTGCGTATTAACAATTGACTTTATCAGAACTAAGAACCAATGCAATTTCATTACTTGAATAACATGCTAAAATCACATAATCAAAATGTGACCAATCAAATTTGACTTCAATTAAAAGTAAAGTAAAAAAAAGTAACCAAACACATATCAATTAATAAAATAAAAACACTGTTTAGTTGATCAGATATAATGTGCCTTAAACTTAAGAATATGAGAACTGGAAATGTTCTCATTGATACCAGGATTAAGTAGAAGCATCAGGTTTTAACTGCCATAGCAGTTTTTCTTTTTCAAGCAGAGTTTTCCATAACCATGCCCACTCATTCGTGTCAATTTTAGAAAGAAGAAAAAAACACAAACGTGCATATTTATAAAGAACACTGTTGTAATTTTTCTTTTTGACATCTATACAGCACCCATAAATCTTCTTCTTTAATAGACAATCATTTTTTCCACCATAATAAACATCACATGACACCCAATAGGCCAGGTATACCACCACTTTGGTATTGCAATCAAATTTGCCATTGCAGGAAATTACTCTGTCATAACTTTTAACTATAGAGGAAAGTAACTCAAGTATAAATCTGTACTGACTGCACCTGCCATATTTGGTCATTTTACCTTTTATCAACAGCATACTAGTAAAATTTCTTTCAATAATTTGTTTAATATTAGTACCCCTTTGAAAATTAAATCCAAGACTAACACTCAAAATATTAATAAATCAAACTGGAAAGAAATTAATGTAATTCTTTGTAACTACATTACGTATTTCAAAACTGTTACTTGTAAAGGTAGTGACAAATGCATTAAAATCAATTGTTTTTCACTAAAAACACTTTAAAACAAAATTAGTGTCACTCAAAATAGGCTTATATAGACATTGGCATCCCCCTATTACCACAACAGTAATCTGTTCGATCATACCAAACTTGTAAACCCTATTAAGGAACACGCCTTTTAAAAATTCAGCTTCATCTGAAAATAACTTGTTGTCAGAGGTGGTGTGTAAAAGCCTTACCTTTTGACATTTAATGATGTCCCTTTTCTTATGTATGGGGTGGATACCTTACCAATGCAAATAAGAATTTGTAAATTTAGACTTGTGATAAGTGGAAGACTGCATTAGACAGTTATCAAAATCTAAGTAGTGAATTTCAGAGACAGATATTGGATAAGTAAAACTTATGTAGTATGTTCCAAATGGTAAAACACATTGTTCTAATTCAGTTTGTGAACCATTCATAGCACAAAATATCAACCTGATATCTCAAGTATAAATTAATTTTAGAAAAAAAATGTGGTGAAAACATATATATTTTTTCCCAACAGGCAAACACCAAGTTAGCAAAAATAGGTGCAACAGCTACATCCATAGCCACCTCTGTCCTTTATCTAAATTACTTACCCTCAGAAAAAAATGTTCTTCAAAATAATATCAGTAAAATATTTAATAAGATTAGGCCCGACAAGATAATCACAAAGTACTTCCATAGCTGAGTATAAACTCTTGATGTCAGCAGTTACTAACCAGACATCATTAACATGTTTTATTTTAGCAAATTTAGAAAGTGCCATGAGTCTATAATTAAATATGAATGTGTCTTAAACACACATTTCAACTTATGATCTATGAACATCGATAGAATCTCAGTGAGTAACTCTGAAGCAGCCACTATGGGTCTAAAAGGGGGTTATGCACATTCGAATGAATTTTTCAAACTGCAAAAATTTGAGGCACAACCAAGTGTGAAATATGTAAAAAAATCAAACACCACAGAGGGGTTGTGAACATGACAAAATAAATCCTTTAAAAAATATCTAACCTGTGTATATATACACTGTTCACTTCATCTAAAGAAACTCTATCATAAAAAAAAGACATCATAGCTTACAAAATTTAGTATTTTTTGTAGAATAATCGAGTTCATTGTAACAGTTTTGTCCCCTTTAACAGGTTCCATTACCCAGATTGAATATATGAAATGTACTACTGTGGCTTCGTTTCCTCTTTAGACAAAATTAACTTTTGCTTCTGTTCCTAAACAAGTCTATAACATTCCTTTCAGTAACTGATTCAGATTCCTACAGCACAGGATGAAATAATGATTAAAATAGTTCATAAGTGAATACTAGTCTAAAATGACCACAAGGGCCTTTATAAGCCTAGCCTTGCAACCTAAATGTGTCCCACAAGTTATACGTTTTAGACATTTATTGTGATTGTTGGTTATGACAATATTTTATTGACTGCATCTGTCCATCAGAGATGTGGGTGTCAGACGAGGGATGATTTTAGATTTCCCAACCAAAGGTCCAAGTTACACTTAATTAGGCTTAGGATAACTTTGTTTCACATGGATGGGGAGCCTGTTCAAGAGAACGGTAATTATTTGAGACACATATCTGTCTGTCTGTCCAACATGTCCTGTTTATGTTGCAAGCAAAATGTAGGTCTTTAGATACAGTAATTCTGTTGCTGTTTGTTTTGCAGATGTGCAAAAAGTTCATACCAGAGATAGCACCCACAACCCTCCTGGACATGGGCAGTCATTAATAAATACAATCTTGGGTATTGACTAGAGTATGTATGGTATTATGTTGGGATGAAATGGCTAGGCTTGGAATGACCTCTGGGTCAATATCCTAGTAACCTCCTATGGTCCTATGATCAGTCCAGGGTTGCCTTATATACCAGGAATAAATCACCTCACAGTAGTCTGTAGGAGACCAAGTATAGAGATATGACTTTGAAGTAATCCCCATATGTCATTGTGTTTATACCCTATATTTTTTATGTAAGGAACCTTTGTTGACATTCCATTTGCTGCATGTGTCTGGTCAGTCACATACTGAAGGGAGTATTATATGCAATGATGGGTCTGATGAGGACTGAGTATAGTGATACAATGTCTTTCCTGGACCCAGATGTCAAACATTGAAGGATTTCCGTAATACCTTGGATACATGTTGGCTGAAGGTCAAGTTACTATTTACATGTGTTCCCAGGATCATGAATAGTGGGTCATCCTTAAGGGTGTTTTATTGATGATGTAGATTCCTAGGATGGCTAACTCCCCAAAAGGTAATATAACGCAATGCTTGGCAATGACTTTTAACCCTTGGCTTTGATGCCAGTCATTTGTCTGTGCTAGACCCTTTTGTAAAATGTTAGTTTCTTGGGAGGAATAAATGACTGCTCCCAGTTTGCAATCATCTGCAACCTTGATCAGCCAGAGGCCTGTGAAATTAATCTTCACTTATGAGAAGTAGACACCAAAGAGGAGAGGACCCAGCACAGAGGCATGAAAGATTCCACTGATGACCGACCTCTTTGGGGAGGTGGTCTCACCATTGCTAACTTCCTGCATTCTATCTATGAGCCAGCTGGCTATTCAGAATGTTAAACAGGGATTTATGCCTAATTCCATAAATCTGCAAGCAATGCATGAGTGGGGTATTGTATCAAATGCCTTAGCCTGGTCAGAGTAGGGAGTATACACTGTTTTACCCTCATCCATTGCCTTGGTGACCTTCTCAAAGAAGGTAATTTCAGTAGCCATGACTTTCCTTTGACAAAACCAAACTGGGATGGCTCCATTGTCTGAAGGTCTCCTATGTCTTTGTAGATCATATCCATGATAATTTTTCCATGGCTTTGCATATAATACTAGTCAGATTAATGGGCCTGACGTTTTCGGGATCTGTTGATAGTCTATCCTTATGAAGAGGAATGGCCATTGCAGTCCTTGCAGCATAAATCCTGTTTTAGGAATATAGTTAAATAGTGCTCCAATGACCCTGATAGGTCATATTTTTTGTTTATTCAAGAGTCATCCCAAGATATTATTGGAGCTCATTGAATCTGTGTTCTTGGGCTTAGCAAGCTCAGACAGAACATGTTCTCTATTTATAGTTGGAGGAGCCATGTTTTTGCACATGCAGGTCACCATAGTTGAAATCCCGTACTATATCCTAGCAAGCTATAGATCACCTTCTATGTCCCACAAAACTCATAGACATACTTAAATCTACTGGAGACATTCACCATCCAACCAAACAGCTTATTCATGGGGAATTTTAATTACCCTTCTAAAGACTGGGAATCCAACACAGCCCCAAATCTTCAGGCACAGAGATTCCTGGACTTTGTAAATACAAACACCTTCAACCAGTTAGTGTATATACCCACTAGAGGTTCCAACATACTGGACCTCATAATCACAAATATAGAAGAATGCTGCACCACCCTCAATGTTATGTCCTCCTTCATAATATCTGACAATAAAGCTATCTCCTTCAAAATCAACTCTGTAACCCCAGTAACCCAGTAACAGAAACTATTCCAAGGCAAACTATCTATTATTAAGCAATAGTTTATACAAATTCAATCTCCCTTCAAACCCGGAGAACACAGCAACCTATGCAGAATCTCTTTTCATAATCTCGTTTTGTGTCTGTGTAGTTGTGTAAACTGATAGATCTGCTTTCTGTTTTACCTTTTCCAGTTTGTTTTCTGTTTTGAGAAATCTGTTTCTCCAAGTGTTTTTGTTATATGTGGCAGACAGACATTTAAATTACCCAGGCCATGCATTTCATCTGTCTTTTTCCATTGCTTAGTTGTATTTCTTGAGTGATACTTAAATACACACAGAATATATCTGTGGCCTTGTCTTTTCTGATAAGACTCAATGCCTGCAAAAAACTACAAGTACTCCTGAGTCCCTGCTGGTGATCTGAAACAAAGAAGGAAGGAAAGTAATCTCTTTTTGTGTGTGTGTAGTTGCTTAAATTGATAAGAGTTTTCTTTTTTACCAGTTGACTGTCATTAAGACATAAATGCAAATTCAGTTTACAAGTGAAAAGTTTTAAATCAGCAATTAAAGTTTCAGGTGTAGCTAATGCAGCTGGAACAAAATAAAAAATAGACTAAACTAAACTGTGAGCTATGCCTTGCCAATAATGAAGTCACTAAAATAATAAATGGCAAAGTGTCCTTCAAATAAAACCAGTGGAAAATACTGCTCTTGTAAATTAATTAGTGCCTCTAAGATGTAGACTGATGCTCACTGATGTCTTTACATATAGTATCAGTTATTTTAAAAATGTCATTGTAGTGTGATTTGTGTTAAAAACAAATCTGTAAAAACAGATTTATTCAAAATTTGTAGTTCTTCATTTAGTGATGTCAAAAAGTCATTGTGCTTTATGAGCAAAGACATGCAGTCACTCTAAGTATGATCAAATAAATCAATAAAAGTTCTGTTTAGCCTCGATGAAGAGTCCAATCCAACAGGAAGCTGCCATACCCTGAGCCTTTTAGGTACTCTTGTGCTAGCTATACACTACAGTTAAAAATTATAACAGAGTCATTTCTTGCAACGGTAAATTTGATTGCAACAGCAAAGCAGTGGTGTACCTGGCCCAATGTGTGTTATCTAATGTTTATTATGTTGGAAAACTGAGCATCCATTAAAGATGTGGACTTGTGAGCACCTTATAGAAATCAAAAATAAAAATCATAAAATTTCTCTTAATAAACATGTAAATACATGTTCTAATCTTAAAAAGTTTGTGCACATGCTGTTACCTTAGCAACTCCTTTCATCTGTTTGTGAGAACACTCATCCATCTACCTACTTGACTGAATAAACTACTTGAAATATCAACAAGCCATTCATATTCCTCCCACAGGGAAGGTTATCAGAGAGAGAGAGAGAGAGAGAGAGAGAGAGAGAGAGAGAGAGAGACAGAGTCTCCTAGATCTGCCAGCTAAAGTTATTTTGTTTGGACTAATCTTTTGTACTCAAATTTTGATAGCTTTGTCACCCTCTGGGTCACAGGTGGATACCAGACTTGACTCAAACCTTCTGGATTACCTCTGTCATCTTTAAAACTGGGGTATGGAAATCTTTTCATTTAGTCCTGTAGGGTTAAAGGCATTCAATCTAAGCTGCTAAATAAGCTCTCTATATACCATCTTGTTTTCCCATGTTCCACTCCTGACATCTAACGCTATATTCTCTAGAATGCAAAACAAACATTTTTTGAATCCTTAACATTTTTGAGTGCTCATATAAAACATTATTCTCATTTTTGTTGGAAATATTGTAGTTGCACTCCTAAATTCTCCTGTTTATAATCTTTCTGTCTTGCCCACATAGTAACTAGAACAGGTAGAATATGTGACTAAATCCTGTGGAACATCAATTAAAGCAAGACAAAACATACCATGCAGTCAGTAAATCACCCCATATATAAATCAGGTTTGTGGGTGACATTTGGGTTCCACGGCTAAGCCCTAGTAGACATTGGCCTAGTACACACCTATGAACACCTATGAACAACCACTATAAAACTATATTTTAGAAAACACTTTCACCTCAGATTCATCAGGTCCATTAAATAGTTTGGTTTGTGTAGTGGTTTTAGTCTGATCATTGAAAATGCCTGATTTTATGCAGCTTTCATCAAATTTTAATAACCTGTTTGTATCACATGTAATATGAGAGGCTGTGCCTGCCTTTGTGGGGTTCATATTCTTTGAAGCACATTATTGAAAACTGTATTATGCTTAAAGCACATTATGAAACCACTCTAATAGATGGACCTAAATATAAACAATGAAAACATCCACAGAGAGGCACCACAGAAAAATGGAATTTTCTTCAAAGAAGTTTATTTTTGAGCGACTTCATTCACAAGAAACTTCACCAGAAAACTGAACAACTGATTATGGTATCATAAATATTGCCAACAGCTCAAGGGTGTTGCTATGGGTGCCACTGTTTCACCCTCTTTTGCTAACCTTGTCATGGGGTGGTGGGAGACCCAACTTCTAAAAAAAAATTCAATTTTTTGAAAGACATGTTAAGATGTATTAGGGGTTCATGGATTACCTGTTTTTTATTACTGATGCGTCTTTAGATCAGATAGATGCATTTGTTAAAGACATTAATAATAGCTCTCACTTTTTAAGCTTTGCCTTGGGTTAAGTAGGAGAAAGTGTTCCATATTTGGAATGCTGCCTATCACGGTTTTTCCCAATGGGATCTACAGAAAACCTTGTTTCCCTAACAATTATTTAGGTTACCTTAGTGCTCATCCCACCTGCATGAATAATAATATTCCCAGAGGTCAGATGATCTGACTGTCTAGATTGACCACTGACTTTGGTAACTTCCAAAGGGATCAATGCTATTATTACATTATTCAGCAGTAGGGGGTTATGATTTTTAAGCCTGTTTTTTAAGACTGCTGGAGAGATTAAGTAGACTAGAGACAGTTTCCTCCCATTTTGGTGGGGGGTATAACTCAGAAGAACAATACTGATGTTAAGTACAACAATAGTTTTATTTTGCAGACAACTACTGATGACAGTAGCATTAGAAATATTGTGACACACAACTGGAACATTTTCCAAGGGAACCCTGATGTATACATAGCGGTGGGTCCCTCCCCAAATTTGTGTGTAAAACATCTAAGTACATTAAGCATTAGTTGGAAAATGCAAATACTAGGATTCTTTTGTCATTCTCACACACAAAAAGTGGATATGTTCAAGTGTGGTTTTTGCAGGGCATGTAATTTTACACTTGAACTTGAAGGCTCTGTCATTGTTTTACCTCACATGGACAGAAGCATTGAAATTAAGGCTCATTATGATTGTAATACTACTGGTTTGATTTACATTGCTGTTTGTTCACATTGTAATGCATCTTACATCAGCATGACAACTAGAAAGTTATCTCAAACAGTTAAAAAACACTTTTGTGCTGTTAAGAGCAAAGATACTAACAGTGCTTTATATAGACACCTTAACATGTGGTTCCTTTAAGAAGTTTCATTTTATTGTCTTACATTTACCTGTGGATCTTAGGGAGGGTTGTTTTAAGAAGCACCTACTTAAAAAACATTGTGGCAGCTTAAGATGTGGACCGATAAGTTTCCTGGCCTGAATGATACCATTTGCATAAAATGTTTTTAATAATTGCTTTTTCATATCATGTTATTTTGTATTGAGTTATACTTATGTGCTTTGAATTCAGTGCTTTTTCCCTTTTAGGTCTACTATTTTTCTTAGTTAATTTAATTATTGGCTGATGTTTCTCATTGGTCAGTTTGCATTATAAAGTTGTCTTCTATTCAGTTGTTCAGTTTTCTGAAGTCCCTTGTGGATGAAGGCATACAAAAACAAACATATTTTAAGAAGATTCCATTTTCCTGTGGTGATTATCTGCAGATGTTTTCATTGTTTAGTTGTGCTACCTATCATCTGAGTGGTTTGTTTGCATTGTTTTCTTAAATGTAGTTCTGTAGTGGTAGCTCATGGTGTGTTGTCATGCTTGAATTTTCCTTTTTTATGTTTGATAAAAATAAAAAATGAGGTTCCACAGGTTACTGAGCTGGTAAACCCTCCCAGGTATTTGAGGAATATTCAAATAAGGGACTTACCTCCAAGCTTTCAGATTGGCCCCTTGTTTTTCCATCTACCAGATGTTCCTCCAATCAGCTCTCCTGGATCCTCCCACCATTGTCTGTAATTGCCTTTAAATAACCAATCTGTTGTATGTAATGTATTTGTACAAGAACATTCACCCAATACCTTGTTAACTAAATAAACTACTTTAAACTTCAACAAGACATCTTTTTTCCTCCCACAGGGAGGGTATCAGAGACAGAGTATCCTAGATCTGTTACCTAAAGTGGTTAATCTGAACTAATCCTTTGTACTCTGTTTCCCATTAGTCCTGTCACTCTCTGGGTCACAGATGGGGTACCATACCTGACTTGAGCTTCCTGGATTACCTTTGTTTTGTTTTCCATTATTAAGCCAAAGTACAATAAAACTTCATGAAGCTTGTAGTGCTTCAGTATTTGATGTTTATCAATAGTGCTCTTTTTAGCAGTGTGATGTACCCAAAACTGCTTTATTCTGCAGCTCATAGGGAGTTACATGTGCAGTTAATATATTTAAGTATGCTTTAATATTCTTATTTTATTAGCCCCGACGTTCCTAATACTGTTGGAACAATCTGGGTCCCTTTATTTCGGATTGCTCAAATTTCATCTTGTATATCCTGGCACTTAATGACTTTATGTCTTACCCAGGACACTATAATCACAAGGTTTAGCTATTTCAATGATTAATGCTACATTTATGGCTTGTCTTACACATAGGCAAATTAGGTGATAGCCTAGGGCACCATGCTTAACATTCTTGCAGCAGTGCTCTTTCTCTGTTTATTTATTTATAGAGCAATGTTTCTTTGCTCTAAAAAATAAATAGATAACTTGCCTCAGAAAAAGCAGAAAATGTACCCAGGAGCATCTGGTGATCCAGGGGGTGGTGCTCAGTGCCACTTAAAATTAACCACATTTTTAAAATGTTGTGAGGTCATGGGAGTGCAGACCTCCCATTGTTCAAATGTAGACATGAATGCGCATCTGGAGGAAGCACTTTTATTTTTATTTTATATTTATAACTTGAAACAGAATCAGGGATATTCTGCAGAGTTATGGGCATATTGTGAGCAGTGGAATGGTGAGTTAGTGTATTATTTTAAAATAAGGTTGACAGCTTACTTCTCATGTGTACCTTATTATGAGTAACGTTCTACATTTTGACTCTTAAAAAGGCCATGTTCCTCATTGTTCCACACTGGAAGGGTCTGACACACATTTATTGTGAAGAATTTTTTACTAATATCCACAGCAATTAACACTTAATCATATTAATCTGTCAAAAGAACATTATCTAAATATAAAATAAGACATTTTAATCATTATGTTAGCTTCCTAATTGAAGGTGTTGGCATATTATTACTAAGTGTTACTCTAATATACTACCCTGATAAGTATCTGGCACAAAAAGGCATGCTTCAACACTACCACCCTTCCACAGCTCTTTGCTCTAAAGAAAAACTCATCTTCACCACTACTAAAGTCCAAAATGTATCAGAAGCCTCTTTATATTCAGACTCTGTCTCAACTTCATGGAATACCCTCCCACATTCTCTCAGGCTTCTTGAAAACCAACAGGCATTTCAAAACACATTGAAGAAAACACCTCTCAACAGCCTGGCTCTGCAGCGGTACATCTCCAGGATAGGTATAACATCTTTTCTTTCTTCCTCCTCTTTTACTATACCTCTTCTCCCCTCTACACTAACAACTATCACTCACCCTACTTTTTACCAATGACTCTTTTTATTCTTTTACTACTCATTTCAAGTATATTGCATAAGTAGATCAACCTTTTACTTTCCACCCTTGTAAATAATTTAGTACTCTGTATTGTGACATCCATCCTACTGCATAGTTATGTAACTATACCTTATATAATACAGTTAGTTGAAGTAGCCTTCCTACTGCATGTATAGTTGCTATCTTATCTATTGTAGCATGGAAATTTATTTTAGCTGTATTCTACTTGACACTGTTGATATTCTATAACTTAAAAGATTTTCCTTCTACTGCATGTACTGGAGCTTTTCTCCCTGGACTTCAGTTGAAAGGGGCCTTTGTGCCCAGCTGGACTTCCCTGGTAAGCAAATATAAAGTAAAATAAATGTGTTCTTCATTTTGCTCGTTTGTTCCACAATATGAGATATAGTGTTCCACATTTAGGTGATGGAAGGTTGAGATTTATGGTTGGCAGTGATCAGCTAGAAACCTTTTGATAATTGTTTGGTTTTTGTGGACAGTTAAGACGAAAGAAGTGGCGTGGCAGTGAGATAATTATTTTGACAACACTGCTGGCAGAGATCAACCAGATATTTTTGGTGATATTTCTGCCTGTGTGATTTGTGTGGCACAACTTGGATTGGCATACTTTAAAGTGTGCTAACTTATTTGTGTAGACTGTGGAGATGAAATATTACATAGCCATCAGACATATCTCTCAACTAGTCAGGGATAAATTTCAGATAAATTCAGAAATAATCAGGGACAGCTTTAAGATATTAATATTATTAACTTAAGACATTGAAAGAATAGGAGCATGTGACTTAATATACATTTTTAATGTAAAAGAAGTCACTAATTCTAATTATTATTGTTATTTTATTCAGTGTAAGTCCCCTAATTTTCTTCAAAAATCACTATTTTTTTCGACATATCTAAAACTTGAGTCAAAATCAGGGACAGTCACGTGGTATGCCATCAGATGTCATGGCTATAACTGTTGGGTGGGGGTTGGGATTGGTTGGATGAAAGTAATCGATCCTCTTATCATTTGATCCATTTAAACAGTCACTTTCAGGCTTAGAAGGATTAATATGAATTTGTAAGAAGTAAGATGTACTACTTAACTGAACTCTTGATTTGCACTGACAAAGCAGACAGAATTGGTGTGGCCGTCTGTCTTATTTGGAGGGAAATGACTAGCTGCCTGCTGCCAGTTGCTTATTGTTTTTTTTTTTTCAGGACTATGCAAAGCAACGTAAAGGTGAAATACATAATCATCATCTTTTAACACATTCATACATCTGACTTATACATAGAAGTTGCTATAACTGCTTGGTGGGGGTTGTCTGCATGAAAGTGACTGACCATGTTGCCATTTGCTCAGATTAACACTCCTCATTAAGACATAAACGCACCACAGAATACCCCAACCTTCAGAACTGCTGGATGCTGGAGGCCCCCACACAACATGGCTGTATGAATGGATTTTGACAGGGACTTAATAATTACCTCTGCTATGAACCCCAACAAGTCTAAAACCAGCCCTGCACATAGGTGCACACAGAAGGTCTCTGTACTTGTGCTGGGGGAGTGGCTGGGGAAAATGTCATTATTTCTTTAACATTCCTCCCAAACTTCGACGTCACTGTATCTTGTGTTGGGATGGGGAAGAGTGTGGTCATTATTTCTATATCTTTCCTCATAAACTTCAGAGAAGTACATAGAGGGTCAGTATAGCTTCTGTAGAAGCACTGTACTGTATATGTAAAATGTTATAAACATTACTGTAATCATTATTTTTTTGTTTTCCCTCACAATCAAACATTTAGAGCATATATAGTTGGCTATCTTTTGGGGAGAGTGAAGAAGCATGCTGTTCTTACATGTCTGAAAGTAACTAAGTGTTAAGTTATATGTTATGTTTTATACGTTATATGATATGTTATGTTATGTTATGTTTATCTTTTCAGTTTTGCCCCAGTCTAACACCAGAGGGATACACAGAAGGTGACTACCTTTTGGGGGTAGGGGATGAGGAGGCATGCTGTGTATAAATATGGGGATTCGTATCACTTCACTGAAAGACCATTTCACTGACACCCATTTCACTGAGACCAAATCACCTTAAGTTCATTTCACTGAAAGTTCATTTCACCTAAAACTCATTTCATTGACAAGTAGTACTCTAAGGCAAGTCGAAGGTATATGTCATTTTCCCCACTGTAGTGCAATCCTGGTGTTAGTATATATAGTTAGGGGGGGTGTCGGGAGCGCAGGCCCCCACATTGGGGCGTGTGGGGGGCGTAACCCCCTACTTAATTTGGTTTTCCTGTTGTCTGGTTTTGTTTTACATTATTTGGTAAATCCCCCAACTGTATATACTAACACCAGGATCGCACTACAGTGGGGAAAAGGACATATACCTTTGACTTGCCTTCGAGTACTACTTGTCAGTGAAATGAGTTTTAGGTGAGATGAACTTTAGGTGATTTGGTCTCAGTGAAATGGGTGTCAGTGAAGTGATACGAATCCAAATCTGGATAGCAGCAGCATGAAACATGACTGTGGTCATTTTTGCCTAATTTTAATCCCAATTTAACACCAGAGGGAATACAGAGAAAGTAACTACCTATTTTGAGGTGGGATGGTTGGAAGCAGTTACTATTCCCAGATAGATACATACTCACAAGAATTTGCTTTCTCTAGTTTGGTCAGTATTAGAGCATTAAAAGTTGAATACGACTTATTCCATCCTTTAAACAGAAAAGTCGGATTGAATTTCTTTACTATACTCAGGATTTTTGTTCAGGCCATCATTGGAGCAAAAGGTTGGGAAAAAGTTCTTAAATGCACCTTAGACCATCTATAACCCTAAGGTTTCTGGGTGCCTAGCAGCCCCCTGCTGACCTTAGTTATTACAGTGTGGTCTTGGTCGGTTAGGATGCGCTGAAAGGATGCAGGAAATAACAAAAGTAACACTGAATTTCTTTCTTTCTTTGATCATGATTTTTGTTCAGACAATCACTGGATGAAACGAGTGTTTATAAAACTCTAATATGCATCTCAGAGCACCTAGAAACCGCATGGCTTAATGCAAACTGCTTCCTCCATAATTGTCAGAGAACAGTCTTGCCTAGATAGAACATGTTGAATTAATGAATGAATGAACTGCAGAATGAATAAATGAATCGATAACTGTTGGGGGAAAAAAACTGAAAAGCAAGTCAAACTGTGAGAAAAGAAAGTAAAAAAAGTAATCTGGACAATGTTGGGGGAGGGGTACCATGGAGCCTTTTTGCCTAGGGCTCCAGTTTATATAAGGCCAGCCCTAAGTACAGGTGTCCTTTTTTCTTTAAATATAAATGTCTGTTTTATTTTCCTGTCTCTGTTTTCTTCACTGTTGGTATTGGAAGATCCCAAGGGATCCAAACTCCATCATTATTAACAATGTTTTGTAGTTCATGTTCCAGATTGTTCTCAGCTATTCTATATTATAATGTTTGTTGTATCTCTCAACAGTTCAGATTTTTCTAGAATGTCCAGATATTTTTGCCTCATATTTTGGGTATGTTCCTCATACAATTTGTGTTTTTCTGGCAAATTATTGAGGACTGCAGTCACAAAATACTGACAGATATTTGAATTTTCAGATTTCACATCCTTCAAAAAATAAAGTAAATGCAAATATTGTTATTTTAGCAACTTTCTAAGTTTATAACAGCAATTTTTAAATCTGCCTCTATTTCCAGGTCTCTGTCCCCCCATTATTTTTTGGCTTTGTTGAAATTTCTTGCTTTAACAGGTTGAGAGGTATGGTGTTTGTGCAATCTCCAATGCCACAGTCATGCCACTTTTTGTGTACCTTTCAGTATACAGACCCTCAGCTATGAGTTTATCACAACTGGAAACAAGTTGTACAATTGTTTATAGCTCTGCACTATAGAAACTACAATTGTCAGTATCTCTCACTTTTTCCCTAGATTTAGTAAATCAGCATATGTGTACTCTGCTATCTTGAATTGCTATTATTAAACTTTCTTCTTTTGCTTTTTCACTTATCCTTAGCCATTCATGCATCAAATCTTGAGCAACATGTGGCTGTCCCAGACTCAGCAATGCTTGCCACTATAATTATGGACTTTCTATTTTTTTTCCCTTTTCTAGTCGTGTTCTTTATACTATTTCTTTATTTTTTGGCATTTTCTACTACCACCCACAATAATTAACACTGTTTAACAATGTACCTAAACAAACTTTACCTTTTATTGTCCTAAAATGCATTTAAAATAGGTATAAATGTAAATAAGACCACATTGTTATACAATGTTAATGATTTAGTTTTGATGTAATAATTGATATTTTTGGTTGGATGAGAGGTACTTTTAAGAGGCATGCGAGTTGTTGCACTCATACTCTGAAGTCCAATGTAAGGATAAGTGTTTGGTTGTTTATTAAAGTTTTTTAAATTTATTGGTTTTCCTAGTCATCCTGTCTTGACTTTAATCTGTTTTTCCAATTTTAGACAAACTTGAAGGCAAAATAATAAAAACTGTACATCTTACTCTGTAGGGCATTGTTTTTGTACCATGGCTTTTAATCTTAGACAAATGGTTGTTTCACTCTTTTGGAATCCCATTATGGTTGTGTGCTCTAGGCAAAATAGTGTAAATGAAGAACTGACATGCTTATCTACCCCACCCAAAACACACACACATTAAAAACACTGCTGACCAAATGATAAACATTTCAACAGATTCTGTCAAATCTGAGACAAACTCATTCTTTAATATCTGTGTTGTATTTCTAGTGGATAATGAATCCTGTAATGATAACTAGAAACTTCTATCAGTGGCATAATTTAGTTTATTGAATTGCTGAGCAATTCAACAAAGCAACAATGTCTACAAAATTTCATGAAAGCTAAATCATTAATGTTGAGGACAGCAGAGAAATTGTTACAATTGGTCGGTTCCTTCCTTTACCCACATTGTTCCACATACTAGATAATAATTAATACTGATCTGGATGTCCACGTTTGAAGCCTTGCATAGTAACATGTAGGGTATGTATTTTAACATATTCATGTATGCATGTTTTTATTTACCTGTTTACTTGTTTGTTTGTTTGTTTAGTTATTTTATCTGGCTGACTGGGAAAGTCATCTGGGACGTTTTCCAAGGAAGATATGGAGACAGCTTCCATATACACATTTACAAGTGATAAATACAAACAAGGTGCACAAAATGGTAGTGCGACATGCATCTGTATAGGTGTTTACAATATAGTCATAGTAGCATATATTAATATGACTCATCTGCAATTAATAAAAAGAGAACAATTCAATCAACATCTATCAATGACAGCAAAGCATAAAGTGCAATTTCTTATAACAAAAACTGGTACATAGCAGAATATTCGTTAAACAGGTGAGGATTGAGTTTTTAAGTACCATAACAGTTGGTTTCTAAAGCACTGTGAAAGCAGTGTTACAAACCTATATGCTATAGTCTGAGATTGAGTCATAACTAGTAAATTGCCCCTGGACTTTGAGATAACATGACTGAAAACAGAAATGCCATATTTATCATTTGATCTTGGTATGTTTAGAGTAAATCTGATAGTGGTATACTGTGGGAGAAAACTGTTCACAATTGGGTATGTGGACTATAAAAAAAATCTGAAAACAAATTTTGATTTTTTTTTTAAATGACATTTCATTTATTTTTTTTTATTTTTAACTGTTCTCATTAACTGGGTCATGGTCAATTTTTTTAATACAAGTTTAGGGGGAAAAGCTCTGGACAACAATATGAAACCAAAAGGTAGCATTTTAAGTGATATACAATGCAGTAACAAAGTAGAACAAAATGCTGTCATGTAGTTACATTTACAAGGTTGAAACCAAAATGTTCATCATCTGGCATAATAAATAATATATATTCCATACTGATAGGTGATACCATGTATTACATTAAATTAGGTTAATATAGAACAAATGTAGTCTGATGAGTATAATTAATTATGCAGAACAGATCAATATAATGAACAAACATATATACTCACATTAATACTACTACCACTGTAATACACAAATTATTCATATAATAGTGATGCAGAATGAATGAATGACAAATGATGCATATTATATGTAGTAATATGGAAGTATAACTTCAGTTATGTTGACATGGTGGGGAGTTTAAAGCTAGAGTTAATGCAAGACTTAATTAAATAGTTAAAATATAATATATCTTTTACTTTCACTTCTCTTCTGTTTATCTGCAATCAGGGTGTTGCTCTCATGACTAAAGGAATATGTGACTTTTGTTTTTCTGAATATAAAAGACCAGGGAATGTGTTTGATGTGTGTTAGATCTTCAGGCTTGTTGTCCTCCCTTGTTAATGTAGCAATCAAAGATGGAAGACAAGAAACTGTCTTTCTGCTGGGATGTACTTGCTTATCATGGCTGATGGACTTAATAACTGTATATCATTAAGATACTATGGATGAATTCAAAGGGAAGTAAGCAGATTTGGATGTGTATTGGCAAGTATATTGTACTATGTACATAAAAAAAATAATTTTACTACCTGTTTGTCCTCTAGATTAAGGAAGGTGATTCCATGTGAGGAACATTGGAGGCTGGGAGAAAACAATGTCTATAACTATGTATGCTATTCTATACAAGAGATGTTAGATTTATGGCTGCCTTGTGGAACCATCTGTGAATACTAATTCATTTGTATTTCTGTTGTAAGCTCTATCCAGGGAACTTAGATATCTGGAACTGAGGTTTTTCTGTACACATCATGGACCGGATTCACAATGGCTTGCAAGGAGTCTAAGAGTAGAGTAAGACTCCATGCAGCCATCATGTCCGACGAGCTATCCAGGAACAGCCTGTAGGGGCGTGTAAAAGAGCTCCTAAAATGGCTCTTACATGGACAGGGCTGGGACATACAAATCACCTCAATTGCAGGTGAAAGGCATGCAAATGAGGTAGATTTGCAATTCAGGAAACCTGAACCTGTCCGAGTAAGAGCAGTGTTATTTGCAGAAATGTACTCAGTTGACAACTGAGTACCGTTCTGCAAATAGCAAAACGGAGCCGTGACAGCTCCAAATAAAGGTTGCATCCAGTGCAGGAAGCATGCCAATGGCCAATTATACGGCCATTGGAAATGTTCCCTGATACAAAATTAAAATAAATTTTTTTTTTTTCGCCGATTTCCGATGTTTAAGCGTAGCGCAGCGCCGCGCAAATGGGCTGCACTCTAAAACACAGAAAACTACAAATTAAAACCCACAAATGTGGATTTTAATGAAAGTGGTAATATACAATGCAAGGGAATGGCAGGCTGAAGACAAGATAGCCACCGAGTAGAGGTTGCTAAGGGGGGAATCTCAGTCTAAGACATGTAACCAAGCATTAGTAGGCAATCCTATGTAAATGAGTGTTAGGATAGAGAATCGCTAGTTTACATAGCAAATGAGCACAGTCAGTGGAGTGTAGGAGTAGGATATGGGGAGTAACAGAGTAGAAGATAGGTGACATCATGAGGGGGGTATGTATGAAAGAAGTGAAGCTCATTGGAGCAGAGTGGCATGTGTCCGCTGTCATTTAGACATCATGGAAAGAGGTGTGTCAACAGGTAGGCTAGGGAAAGCCAAGAAATGGAAGGTGTATACCGTGGATAACACCAACGTTTCTTGCTGAGCATGCATGTGCACATGTGCGCGCCTGTAAACCCGAGTAAGACAGAGTGTGCACATGTAAGCGTGAGTGCGCTCGTTTAAGCTGGAGTAAGCATGTATAAGGCTGTTTAAAGAGTTGTAAGTGCGTTTGCACTGGTGTGCACGCGTTTTAACCCGAATAAGCAAGTTTTAGTCCGTGTAAGCATGTGTGCGCGCATGTTAGCTGCTGTGCGCGTGTTTGCGCTTGTGTGCATGGCACTCCCCCCTGTGGAAACAGAAAGGAAAAAGGAAGCACAACAAATAGTAGGAAGCTACCAGGGAGTACTAGCAGAGCTAGCAGGTGAAAACAATCAGAATCAGGCAATTACACAGGCAGTACACTAGCCCAGCCCAGCCTAGCACTTAAAACTCTGCCAACAACAGTACATTATGTTTCTCACAACAGACACTGCAGTAAGCTAATAGAAGTGAAAACTGAAAAAGCTTTACTGAGACAAAGAAATGTTAGGGGCTGCCATTGCTGTTATAAGGCGAAATATGCAACATGCTGAGGGTGGTGACAATGGAAATGCTGCTGGACAACCCACAGTGAGGAGACGGAGAAGAGTGTACAGGCCCAGGGTAACCTACCAGGGGCTACATGAGCTGGAGATAGTGGAGCGCTATAGAGTGGACAGAGACCTCCTGCAGCAAATTGTTGAGCTGTGCAGGCCACGCCTCACACACAGAACCAACAGAGGGGAACCCATCCCAGTGGAAACCAAGGTATGTGTTGGCCTAAGAATATTAGCAACAGGTACCTTCCAGAGACCAACTGGTGATATGATGGGGATATCACAGGCATCAGCATCCAGGGTACTACACCAGTTCCTAGATGCCATGTCAGCACATGTCAGTGGTCATGTATATTTCCCCAATTCCCATGAGGTATTGGCCAGCAATATGCGTCTCTTCCAGCAAATAGCGGAATACCCTAAGGTAGTGGGTGCAATAGACTGCACGCACATATGCATCAAAGCACCAGCCGGCAAGCGGGGTAGGGTCTACTTCAACCACAAGGGCTTCCCCTCCATCAACTGCCAGGTCATGTGTGATGCCCAGGGCATAATACTGAATGTGTGTGCAGGCTGCCCTGGAAGCTACCATGATTCCCATATCTGGCATCTGACACAGCTGTACCAGACATTTGCCAATATGGCATCCCACATGGTCACCTAGTGGGGGATGCTGGCTATGCACTGGAGCCGTGGCTGATGACACCCATCAGAAATGCACACACACCTGAACGGGAACGCCATAATGAGGCACACGCACAAACACGTAATGTAATAGAGCATGTGTTTGGGCTGCTCAAGTCAGGGTTCCGGTGCCTGGACACATCTGGTGGAGCCGTGCAGTACTCACCAACTACATGTACCCAAATTGTCATGGTATGCACAGTGGTGCAGTGGTTAACGTTGTCGCCTCACAGCAAGAGGTTCTCGTTCTCGTCTCGGCTGGGTGCCTTCTGGAGTTGTTGGTTGTTCTCTGTGTTTGTTGTTGGTTTCCTTTCCTGGGTACCCTCCCTCCCACATTCAGACAGACACATTCCTGGGTTGCTCCCCCGGGCGTTGCTCCCAAACCTCTACTGAAAACACCTAGATAATCTTTCAACAAACAAAAAATAAAATAAAATAAAAATAAATAAATAAAAGTATGTGCTATGCTACATAATATGATCCTGCGTAAACAGCTGCAGCAGGACCAGCATAGGCCTGGGCCAAACAGCCCCCCACCATTGCAAAGGCCATCACAGGCAGAGCGTGACTCGGTGGAGGAACAACCTGAGCATGCCCCAGTAGGCAGAAGGAGGCATGCCCAGTATGCTTTGGCCTTGGCAAAGAGGCAACGCATAGCACATACACTGGCTCAGTAGGAACTCTGGAAATGATACCCCTCTCCGACTCACACATAAAGTAAAAGGGATGCTTAAGTTGACACTACCTGCTTCTAAACATGTGCAGGGAGTAAAGTATGTGCATCTGACATAGGCAGCCCTGCAGCACCACCTAAAGCATGAATGCCATGTGTTAAGCAATATAAAGCAGTGCTAAACAGCAATTACCACCATGTAGTATATGCAAACAAAATCGCACACACCAACTAGCACAACTGTGGTCAATGTTTAGTAATATTGGGCAATGTCCAGCAATGTTGGTGAATATTGAGCAATGTCGGACAAGCCTGGTCTAAGTAGGGCATAGCTGAACAAAAGCCAACATGCTCATATTTGCTTAAAAGGCCCTTAAGCAGTCTGGTCTGCTCAGTATGAAAATATAAAGCAGTGATGGGCCTTGAACCCAGGATACTATGCACTATAGCCAGAGTACTGAACCACTAAATCATGACAGTATTGCAGTGGTCCACCTGTATGACGGAATGTTGATAAGTCTATGCAAAGTATTCTATGGAAACCCTGCAGGCACAGCATAATCCTTGTTGAGTTATGACACAAAGGTGAGTCCTGCAGTGAGAACAGAACCTGACTTCCAACACACACAGTATAAATGTTAATATTGGTCATGTTCGCACACATCAGCAAATGTAGTGGACCTCAGATAGCAACATACTGAAGGGTCACACTGGGCATGCTCACACACTTGAATAAATGAGACAAATGTCAGGCAACAAAACATGGAATGTCAGAACTGGGCATGCTCACACACTTAGGCCATGTCTGAGTACAGCAGTGGGCCACGCATATCTGGCAGTTGCATGCGTTAACCCAGGAACCTGTCACTATACAGCAATCCACCCTGTGCACACAGTTATATGACAACAGACACATCTATAATATAGTGGAACCCTGTCACAATCACATATGTTCTGCAGATACTGAAGTTCTTCATGGAAAACTGGTAAAGCAAAGATGATAAAGACCTGCGAACAGTATCAGCAATAAACATTGTGCATCTTGAACATTAGCATAGGTTCAGAGGTCGATACTAGGCTATCTGCCCTAGGGCATGTACAAGCCTAGCCAGAGTGTGTTTGGCATTCGCAACCCTGTCAGATTACTACACTGTGTGTGTGAATAGTAGCTCTGTCTAGCAGGGACACAGAAGATATCCCAGGGGTAAATATACAATCACCCATACAGTCATCAAGATGTCTTCAGTAGGTGGTCAGTGGGTGGCTCTGCCTATGTGAAATTGGGATTACATTCTGTAGTGAGTGGAGCCTCTGGGATAAGAATCTGTCCCTCCACAATGTCCTATTAACATCTGTGCTGAGGTATAAGTCCCTGCAGTGTGTAGCTCCAAGGGAGTTGGATATCCTGAGGTGGAGCATGTCCAGTAATTCTGGTTTGGGTATAGCTGTAAACAACAGGCACACATCATATCTGAGTAGGTGGTAAGCGACTGAGTAGAGCTGGAGTTACTGCATCTGAACTATGAAGGGCATCTGTGTGAGTCCCTAGATCTGCTTGGTGAGGACTGCCCGTGGCCAGTACAGTTGCTGCAGGTGTCAGGTAAGGTACACCCCAAATGTGGCATTGTAACCAAGCATGGATGTGATGAGTATAGGGGCACATTGACCTCACTCGATATTGATGTGAAACCATATGGGATAAGGTGGCACACATAGAAGGTGTGTCCAACCACTTTGGCAACGTGAATGTTAAAGGCGACAGTACGAAAAAGTGATGTCCCCAAACCCCAAACAACTCCTACCGTATGTAATGGAGTACTACCTATGTGGTAATGTGTGGGCATGTTGTTACTCCCAAAGGGGATGACTATGCAACTAATGGCATTTAGCTGTAGGTCATGGCTCAGGCACAAGTCATCCATCTCTGTGAGACCTTGATTGAGTATGCATGTGGCAGCTGGAGAGTTGATCATGGCACCCAGTTTGCAGTCAAGTGCAAACATGTTCAGCCATATTCCCCATGTGATAGCCTGTATGTAAAACAAATATATACTGAACAAGAGAGATCCCAGGACCAAGCTGTGTGGGATGCCATGTGTAACTGGTGTATAGTCAGACATGGTACCTGCAATTCTGACCATGTGGGTGCTATCCCTGATCTAGGTATCAATCCATTGTGTGAGATATATGTCCAAATTGATGCTGGTGAGCCTATGCATAATGGCCCAGTGGGTTATTGTGTTGAATGGTTTTGCAAGGTTCAGATGGGCTGTGTGGACAGCCATCCCTATGTTGATAGACCTGTTAGCCATTTAAAGAATACCTACAGGTTCAAGAGGCAAGATCTGCCCACAACAATGTTGAAATGAGTAGGACACATTGTCTGTAAGTTCCCGATGTCTAAGTGTAGGAGTCCTATGACAATATGCTCCATAGCTTTGCAGAACAGGCTACACAGGCTTATAGGGCAATATTGTCTGTGGTCCGTTGTGGCACCAACTCTGTGGAGCAGGACCACTGTCGCAGTATGCCATTCCTTGGGTACATATCCTGTGGTAATTCCGATATTGAACAGTGATGTAATGTGAGGGTTGCGTTTGTCATGATGCTCGTGTATGATGCAGGCTGGGACACCATCTGGTCACATTGATACTGTGATGTACGCTGTGGGGAGGGCAGCACTCACCTGTTACTGTGTGATGTCAGGGAGGTTATACTCTGTTGGGATGGATAGTTGCTCCTTAGGGGGGATGGGTGGGAGACATCTGCACTGAACCTGTTTGCCAGGATGTAGGCAATGGCAGTGGGTTCAGGGTAGGTTTAGTCAGTATGCAGTAACTCACAGCATATCAGTGAGTGTCCACCCAGGATCCTGACATAACTGAAGAAGGCCGTGTGATAGTCCTACGTGTCAGGTGCAATTGTCTGGTAGAAGCGGCCCTTAGAAAAGTCCATGAGCGATTGTAGCTGTCTGCTAGTACAGATCACAGATGCCTTCCCAGTCTGGGATTGTGCTCTATCATGTAGTAGTGTCCTCCTGACCTTGTACAGCTTATTAATGGCTGGGGTCTACCAGACAGGTCCCCTGCCATTGTAGTAGTGGGTCTTGTTGTTATTTGGGATAGCACAATCCATGCAGTCCACTAGGTGTCCATAGAATGTGTATGTAAAGGATGCATCAGTGTGAGCCGTATATGCAACTGTCTCAGGATCTCTGAAGGATACCACCTTGCTTCGGTGAAGTGAGATGTTAGCTCATGAGAAGTTCACCAAGATTACCCAGGATGGGTGTGTGGAGGGTATATGTATATCCTGTGAGATACATGTATGTTCTGACCTTACCAATGAGGGGTATATCACTGGTGTGGAACATAGAGTCCCCATGTTGGTGATAAGCAGGTCCAATATGTATTCCCCCTTGTGGCTGTGCTGACTGGTTGTGCCAAAGCATATGAGTCCACAAATTGTAGTGACTGTTGGGTGAGGCTGTCGGGGCTTGAGTAGTATCCCCAGTCAATATGTGTGTATATGAAGTCACACAATATAATAGTGTCTGTGGAGACCTTCATATTCTCCATAGTTCCCACAAAAGCCGAGTGTGGTTCCTGAGTTTGGGAGTGTGTTCTGTAGCAGGCAACAAACTGAAAGGCAGTATTGCACAATAGTAGTTGTATATGTATGGTCTGTGATGCTTTGTGCAGTGCTACTAACCTGGAGGTGCATGTATCTGTGATGTATATGGATACCCCCCCTAGTTGTGTTGTCTGTTCCAAGTCTTGTTGTCAGACAGCATGGTATGAAACATAACCTGGTAGTGTTGGTGTGCATAAGTGAGCCTGAACCAGGTGTCTGTCAGTGCACAGATATTGCTCTCCTCCATACTGAGGAGAGTCCTGAGTGGCCACAATATGAGGTTAACACAACTGTTGTTGAGCAGCATTACCCTTAGTTTCATTTAACCTGTAATGTCTATGGAGGTGGGTTTGTCTTCTGAGCCCTGCTTAAAAAAGGCACTCTGGTGGTAGCAAGAGCCTTAGCCGGCATACCAAAGTCCAAGGGTGACAGGTGCAAGCTGTCCATAGTGAAGCTACGTAGCATGTTGAGCATGTCACCATATGCTGACAGACACTGTATCCCCATGAATGAAACAAATTTGTTAGCCAACTGTTAAATGTGATATGTGTGTCCGTATACTGTGACATCATAATTGGTGGGTGTAAGATGCTAGACAATGTCAGGGCCATACTGGCCTGGGCTACATGATGAGAGTGTACCTCCATGTATCATGTCATGTGGTCCAGGGAGTAACGTCTGAGGTTACACACACCAGCATGGACAATGATGGTGACAGTCTTGTACTTGCTTTGGAGTGACCTGACTGCCTGTGTTATGCGGCAGATCCTGGCACCCAACAGACAGCCCAAAGTGACTATTCCCTTGTCAGGACCGGTGAGTGGTACATCAGTGTGTCTGAACATAAGTGTCGCCTATTACAAGTGTATTAGGTGTGTTGTTTAGCCCAAAGGGCAGTGACTGTGTGGCACACTGACATTGTGAACTTAGTGATATGTGGGTATTGTAGTGGGGTAGCAGGTATGTGTGTGTCTGCTTTGGAGGTCTCTGCTGCTTAGGTAGAGTACATTTACAGCATCTGAGTATGTCAATGTGTGCTAATGTGGTTTGAGTGCTGTTGCTAGAGGATATGTGAGACTGATATGTGGTGTGTGTGTGGTTACCTTCACCACCTGATAGACTGTGCCAGTCATGGGTCGAGAGAGTTCAGCTCCCTCTATGTCTATATAGGTGCATCTCACACATATATCTGAGTTTGTCGGGAGGAGGAGAGGGTTGTCTGTGTACATGAGGCAGATGTGACATTGTGTCAATATCACAATATCCACCAGCTGGACTGAAGAGTACACACAAAACCAACCCCTGGACATGCCAGGATATTATCATGACATACTCTGTAGCCTGATCACAAAGGATCAGTAGGGTGTAAAAGAGTATAACAGGGATTAGTGCTCATGTTCGTTAGTGTTTTGTAAAGAGGAGCTGAGAAGGAGTCCAGACTGAATCATGACACCTCCTTCAGCTATGTCATAAATATCAATGTACACCCATATATGCCGACATCATGACAGACAGGCCCATATGTACATACCCATCACCCACTGACAATAGTCCACATCATCATACCAGGAGATATCACATGTAGAATGGATGAGCAGCTACCCCCACTGCCAAAAGCATGGCAGCAGGTGGAATACATTGATTCCCAATATGTGTCATGCACAAACTACAGAACAAACAGATCATGCACCTGAACAGTCAGCTGAGCCACACCCCCTACACAGGATTTGGAACCGTTGAATGTGTCACAACTACATATGGCACTCCCCACAAGTGTTGGTGCACAACACACCATGGGAAGTCAAGTCCAGTACGCCTATGAGGTTTGATCTGCAAGGTCATGGAGTCCATCATGGTTGCAGTCATAAACAGAGCTATTGGCAGCTGACACACACACAACCCTACCAACTGTGGTATGTTCATATGTGGATCATGGTTCCCAAACATGCTAGACTGTTTGCAAGGCAGCCACCCAGGACATACATCAATGAACACATCTACACATGTGTCACATAGACTTTGAATAGCCCTTTATCAACATCCCAGGCACATGTAGTATCCACAAAACCAAGAAGCTGTGCATAAATATGTGTTGACATATGACGGAATGTCAATGTGTCCACAGATAGATCACACAAGGTAAGGATACTGAGGTCATGTTGAAGCTGTTGACACCTGCTGACCCACATGGACCATTCCTGGAATGGCATAAAACAAAGTGTACACACATCACCATGTCCAGTCTGATGATGTCACCATCCTATAAATACAGCAGGAGAAGGGAAACCAGCCAGTAAATCAAATAGCGTGCCGTGTTAATGTGTCTCTTTCCAGTATCATAACATAGTTAGGTAGGGGTTTAAATCCTGCAAAGTGTGTGTGTGTTTGCAGTTTCCTTTGAGAGGTATTCCCTTTTTGAAGACTGGGAAAACTCAGTAAAGGTGGTACATTCCTCTTTGGAAAGTCTGATGATGTCACCATCCTACAAATACTGCAGGAGAAGCATACTCATTAATTCCTACATATATATAACTGGTATAATTTTTAATTCACTTAATGGATCCCTTTCCCCTTTTGGTAGGGACTTGCCATCTGGGAATCCATCTAGTTTAGTTATGCATGCACTTTCAGCGTAGGAATTGATGGTCTTGATTATCGCTTGGCAATATTGAAAGCCTAGATAAGCTAACTTAGATGGCAAAAAAAGTCGAAGTTTATTAGAGTGCTGCATGAATTATTTTGAACAGTGGAAACATTTAGATAGCTCCTGTTATGATGATTGGGTATGTGGTGTAACCTTTAAGCTGTTGTTTCTGAATTTTAACAAATTTTACAACCTTTATTTTTTAATCATTGTTAAATTTAAGTGCGCAAGTCCATGCTTTACAATGGTGACGTCACCTTTAGAAAAACTTTTTAAATGGACTTTGGCTCCAACTTGCTTGTATTTTCTGATGAAGCTACTGTTTAATCAGTAGCGAAAACGCTATTTTGGTGGTCATTTTTAAAAATAAAATTGCGTTAAAGCTCCATTTTCGTCGCTTCTTTGGACCTGGTCTTCTGCCGGCTGTGGTATCATCAGTTTACTTTCTTGTTTCGGTTATAATTAGATAGGGGTTTGAATCCTGCAAACAGTGTGTGTGTGTGTGGGGGGGGGAGGTGTGTATGTATGCAATTGTCTTTGAAAGGAGTGTCCTTTTTGGAAACTGTGAAAACACACTAAAAGAGATACATTACACTTTGGAAAGTCTGATGATGTCACCATCCTACAAATACTGCAGGAGAAGGGACACCAGCCAGTAAAGTAAACAGCGTGCCATGTTAGTACGTTTCTCTCTAGTATCATAACATAGGTAGGGGTTTGAATCCTACAAACAGTGAGTGTGTACAATTGTCTTTGAAAGGAGTGTCCTTTTTGGAGACTGTGAAAACACACTAAAAGAGGTACATTACTCTTTGGAAAGTCTGATGATGTCACCATCCTACAAATACAGCAGGAGAAGAAAAACAAGCCAGTAAAGCAAATAGTACGCTGTGTTAATGCATCACTCGCTAGTATCATAACATAGTTAGGTAGGGGTTTGAATCCTGCAAACTGTGTGTGCAATTGTCTTTGACAGCAGTGTCCTTTTTGGAGACTGTGAAAACACACTAAAAGGGGTACATTACACTTTGGAAAGTCTGATGATGTCACCATCCTACAAATGCTGCAGGAGAAAGGACACCAGCCAGTAAAGTAAATAGCACACCATGTTAAAGCATCTCTCTCTAGTATCACAACATAGTTAGGTAGGGGTCTGAATCCTGCAAACAGTGAGTGTGTGCAATTATCTTTGAAAGGAGTGCCCTTTTTGGAGACTGTGAAAACACACTGAAAGAGGTACATTCCTCTTTGGAAAGTCTGATGATGTCACCATCCTACAAATACAGCAGGAGAAGAGAAACCAGCCAGTAAAGCAAATAGTGTGCCGTGTTAATGTGTCTCTCCCTAGTATCATAACATAGTTAGGTAGGGGTTTGAATCTTGCAAATGCTGACTGTGTGTGTGTCACTGTTGGTCACCACAGTGTGGGGTTTGTTTTTACTATGGCATGACATAGTATGATGACAACAGTAAGTGCATTGCAGACATCAGGTATCTGTGTGGCAAATATATATGTGTACATGTCCCCTCAATCAGTACATAGGTGTGAAGCCTGCATACTACATGAATACATTTGTTTCCATTGACAGGTTCTGCCGCTGCTACTCAGATCACAGGTCACATATGTATGTATGTGACACGGCCGTCCACTGTCGTGTTCTGTGGCCAAGGTCATCTGTGGTACACACACCCATGACAGTTACTTAAGAGTAGTGTGAGTGAGGGTATATGCTTGGGGTATATTTCAGACATGGTCATACACAACAAAGTCTGCCAAGGATGGACAGTCTTTATAGGTGTATGACTGCCTTGTGGATATGCATTCAGGCCTCTAATGTCTGTGATACACCTTGGGACTCCACAATACCTATGGATATGTGGATACCAAGGGACACATGACATAACATGGGTCTGTATGTACACAATGGTACCCGACATACATGTTGAGGGCTACCACCGGTGTGGTACTGATGGGATAGTATGTATAGTACATGAGGATGACTATGCCATAGTCTGCTTACTGCTATACAGCATGTATCACACAACAGGTATCTGTCTGTATGATACCCTTATGTAGGATATGCATCCCATCCAGGGAATGCATTGTAGGCCATTCCATGCATTCCCCGATTTGGTTGGACACATCCCTAGTGTGTCTGCATGTACCTAAGGGGGCTATATGACACACAGGTGTGGTCACAGTAATGGGTGTCAGTCATCACCACTGGTTAGTGTTATAGTGTATCACCGGAAGGATCCAATTGATACTGGGTTCCCTACTACTGTGTGTCATTTGTCAGGACATCATCCAATGATTGCTTATAGTCATGCTGTTGAGGTTGTGTATACTACCAGACTGCAAATCATTGACTGATATTAACGGTATCACCCGCAGCATAGTGTCAACCCATGTCATACACACGTCTACCCATGTTAGTACATAACTGTAATAGAATGCATACTGGCCATTGAAAGATGCAATGGGATGTTAGTAATGTGTACGACAGGGTATGTCACACATCCCATGTGTCCACTATGCACGTACATCCGGACAGTGCGCACCCACCATGTTCACAGATGTACACTTGCTAATCTGTACTGCACACATCACACACATACTGTCCACTTGCTAACACATGCTGGCAACACATCACACATCAGCCAAGTGGCACATGGGTGGATAATACATACTCAGAACTAACAGTGGTATAAACAATGCTACATTGACAAGCAGAGCTTTGATGCATAATGTCTGCTCAGATATACCTACAAGGATGTAGTTAGACTTCCTTGTTGACAACTCGCTATTATTGCTACACTGCTATAGTGTCACCCTGTGCATTAGCACCATGTTAGCCTGTCCCTCTGTTGATAATGCAGATGACAGGAGGCGGCACAGGTATCATCATATGCACAGGGCGTTTTGTTGTTTGCCAGAGCCTGACATTGACCCATCCAATCGACATGTCTGTGTGTGTATGTGTGTGTGTGTGTGTGTGTGTGTGTGTGTGTGTGTGTGTGTGTGTGTGTGTGTGTGTGAGGGACAACAGTACAGCATGGGCCAATGTTGATGTAATGTGTGTGTTTATGTGTGAGCCCTAGTTGTTTGCTTAATGTGTGTGTGTCTGCATGCACACAGCTCCACCATGTGGCTGCCATATACAGTGGTTTGTGGGGCAGCCACAGACTGTACCTGCTTGGCTGTACAGATCACTATCTCCGGCCACGGACACAGTACCTGTGCCTGGCAGGGGTGCTATGAACGGTATCGCGTACCAACCCTGACTGGGTACTGTCATCAGAGGCAGAGGTATGACGACTGGACCCATGTCCCTGCTGGGACTGGCCAGAGCCATGTGCACGTGGTCTACTGGGACGGACAATGGACAGGCCAGCCCCTGCCACTACAGGAGCGGCTGTGAGCTGTGGGCCGTCCGCGACCACTGCCAGCTGTTGCTGTTGCTGGCATGTATCCGCATTGACATCGCAACCATCCCGCATGGTCCTGGCTCGAGGAAGACACATTGTGGAGGGCATCTATTGTCTCCCCCCAATGTCTATCAATGACCTCGGTGTATGTCCGGATGGCACCGGCAAGGTCACGGATGCTGTCATTGATAGCATTGTTATGTGCCCTCTGCACCCTAAGTCCCTGCCTGGTGTACCATTCCATACGTGCCTGAGCCTGCATTACAGCCCGGAACATAGTGGTCTTCGTAAGACCTGTGAGGGCATGCCAGGGATAATACTTCCAGTGGTGCTCCCACAAGAACCCCTGGACCTCCGCCTATGTGGTACCGTTCTGGGTCTACGGCTATGGCTGCTGTGAGGGGATGCATGTACCATGGGTACCACACTCTCCTGGTCAATGCCAACTGTATGCTGTCCCTCCCCATGGCCATTGGTGGTGAGGGATGTAATGGCAGTATGAGTGTGCACATGGATGGGGTTGAACGCTGTGTACTGTCGATTGGTGGACCAATGACAGACCCTGTCAAATCTCCCTGTGCCAAAATACATGTGTCATCATCACCACTATCCATGGCAGTGGCTTCAGGTCGCCTGCTGCTTTCGCCAAGCCCTACCTCAGCACCTGTGAGAGGAAGACAGGAAACACATGTTATGGTCTGTACATGCACACATGCACACATGAACACATGAATACATGCACACATGCACACATGCACACATGCACACAGGCACACATGCACACATGCACACATGAACACATGCACACATGCACACAGGCACACATGCACACAGGCACACAGGAACACAGGAACACAGGAACACATGCACACTCCCCACTACAGCAGATACACACACACAACAGAAATCCAAATCATACTCAATACTGGTTGACGGTGGGTGACAGTATCACAAGGCAAACAGTCACACACACGTGTCAGCATGCAGAATAAGTGTTGATCAAGTCCATGCAGTGTTAGTGTAGACGGCCATATTTAATGACAGTGTACATGGCTGTGGTGCATGTGTGTACATGTTCAGTGATTGCCTACACCCTGGAACACAATGTGTACAAGGACACAACATTTCTGTGCAAGTATTATAAGCTCTGCAATGTCCTGTGCACCATCACACACAGGTATACATACTATGGCTGCATGTGTTATCTGTGTGTCACATGAATTTCTATGTCTGATTGCAGTGTCTGTGTCTGTAGCAGATAATTGTGGACACAGGTGTAGCACATGCATGCTATGTACACACACGGGATGAGTGGTGCATGTATACATGATGGGATACTAATCCTGGACATGGCCATTGTAACAGTATGGGGTGTAGTACCATTAGCCATCATCATCATGCATCATGTGGTCACTCAAGGCCACTAAAGTGTGCTAGACCACCACCTAGCATGCTGTACCTGAACCGCAGTGCCGTGGCTAAATTCACAATTACAAAGCCACGTTGCACAAGGGTGTGTGAGGTGTCCAATAGGGAGCATTGCCTAACATGACTGTTTTATGTGTTGAGGAGTGTTACACAGCCCCATGCTAGGCCCCTACCCCTCAGGTATAGTATGTGTGGTGTGTGGATGACATGTGGGATACTGAAGTGTGACCTGGCAGCGGGTGTCTGGTTACACTATGTGTAGCATGTTGAGGTGTACTGCGTATGACAAACGTGTTATGTTGTGTACATGTGTGTCAACTATGCCTATCCAATGTGCAGTACAGTGTTGCCACATTTATGTCTGATGCTCTGTGCATTGCATGTGATTAAGGTAGCTACTGACATTACTGAGATGTTTCACATCTCACAGCAAACCTGCACAGCATGCATTATGCATAGGTGTGTTATGTGTACATGGCCTACACCTCACCTATGACATGCACAGTTCAATACCACGTTTGAAGTGTTAACACACTCACCAGCATGTAATGTCTGCCCTGCTGTCACACCAGAGGGACCTGCAAGAATATGACACAGTTTGTCAGTGGCCACAACTGCGGCATTGCTATTGTGAGTGTGCTAAACTACAGTAGAACAACAGGCATAGGTTTACAGATACTATTCAAATTATCAGTATTGCACACAATAGGCAGCACAACTGCTAAACACAGTACACATCTCACACATGCATAATCTAACAATACAGGTAACAGTAGTCTACAGCTAGGGCATGTTACCTGCATGCTCCATGTCACCATGCTGGGTGGCTCCAGCCTCCATGACGACACATGTGTGATGTTGTTGTTGCTGTAGGCCAGGTGCCACCACACTTAGCAGCAGTTCCTCCACTCTGGTGAGGGGGGGGTGTATGGCCACCCCACCACCTGTGGCAAGCTGTTGTCTGTGGATATCAGATGCACGCCGCCGGACATGTCTAATTAAATCACTGCAGTGATGGTGTACCTGCTCATATGTTCGGTTATGCATGCCTATGTCATTTACCCAATGAACAAGTTCTTGCCACAGTGCAGTACGCTCCTGCTGGTGCTAGCTGGCCCTTGAAAACAGCAGGGTATAGTGCTGAACCAGGCTGTGGTGGATTTCCTGTTCCTCTGCAGCTGTGTAGCAGGGGTTCCTGTGATGAGCCATAAGCCTGGAAGACAAGTAAACGATATGTGTGAGCAAGTCATGTGACACACTTAACATTATACAGTACAGCTATCAGTTAACTGCCATATATAGCATCTGTTTGTCTGTCAGAGGATACACACATTCAATACCACATATCAGTGCTCAGCCCACAACTGGCTGACAGTGCCTGCCACACTCCATATGACACACCAGTATACACCAGTACTCAGCTCACTGTTTGGGATCCAATGCACAGCCTTGCCAGGGGGGTACATATCAAGCTAATGCATGCAGAAATATGTCATCCATTGCAATGAATGTGAAGTACAGTTACAGTATAACCAGTAACCCACCCTAGTCATTGATGCCATACCCCTACCTAACATATGTGCACAGTTGTTAATATAGCTGGCATACTGCTGTAACACAGTATACATGTTGCTAGGTACACACGCAAACCCTGCATCACACGTGATTGCGGACATGGTACAGGCATCATTACACACACATCAGACATTCATACAACACACAAATGTATGCTAACACAGATGAGCATTTGCTATGTACCTTACAGTACTGTGTGCCCCTACTTACAGATACCTATGCCTGAGGAATGTAATCTGTGCAGACTACAGGAAACACACAAGACAGTGTTACCAGGGAATGTGAACATACACCATACTGTGCTGTTTAGGCCTACAGCTTCAGGTGGTACAACAGTTCAAATGTCGGCTGGATTCACCAGCAGTACCACTTACTGAGCATACATGTATTGCTTCAGCCTATGATGGGACACCACAGTTGTACACAAGGAACTACGTCACAACATATACCATCCTACTATGTTTGCATCCCAATAACTGACACATCTTTCTCTGGCCTCACACTTAGGACACAAACGACCATAACAGAAACAACCTCACACTTAGCCATCACACCGGCACAGACCTTGCATACATTCACTGTCACACTCATTCCACCTCACATAGCAGGTATTGCACTGTGTACATGTCTGTGTGCATTGTGTCATAAGTAGGTAATACGCTATTGTCCCTGGGGCCTACAGCAGCTTAGCCATATGCTACCCTGGCCTGTGACACACATGTAATTAAATTTCACTTCCTCCTGTCAACCAGATACACAGAGGTGATTCCCAGGGTGTGTTACCTATCCCCCAGACAATCATCAGGGGTATGTCTGACATCTGCTACTGAGGAGCCTTGTTTGTTCATGCTGGGTGGTTTACTCCAGAGTATGGCATATTTGTCAATAGGAGCCTATCCCTCCAGCATGTGCTGTTTAGTGAGGTTGCAGGGACTAGGGACCTAGGCCGTGTAGCCCGGTGGGATTGTGAGGTGTTGACATGGTGGTTGTCTGACTGCTATGGGTGTGAAATACCTCTGTATGTTTGGCAGAGGTAACCTCTGGGTGGCCGGTATACAACGCACTGTAGCTGTGGTTATGTGAGTCAGTCTGCATAGGGTATGTGTTTCAGGGCAGTATTACCCTTTGTGAGGTATGTCTGGCCTTTCCACTTGCTGTAGTTGTCATGTGAGTTACATACCACATGTGACATTGTGATGAGTACAGGGGAACATGACCTATATTTCCGTACATGACACATCGTTTGTGATTACACATACCACGTAGACAGATTACAAGACTAGTGTGGCACTGTGAATATAAAAGGGGAGGCTACTGTCCACCTGTGTCCCATGTTCCCTTCTGACACCTTCATTGTTAGTCAGGCAACCACCTATCTGGTAGTTAGTGGGTAAAGTGTTTTGGAATGGGGTATGGCACTGCAGTATCAACACTGGTGTTCAGTCCATGCCTTGGTCACCAGGCACCTGTTGCAATACGTCTGACCCTGTGTCTCCCTCTCTCACTATATATATATATATATATATATATATATATATATATATAAATATTTATATACATATATATTTATATATCACTCTATATATACATATCTATATATATATCTATATACATATCTATATATATCCATAGATATCCACATATATCTGTATATATCCTTATATCTCTATATATATCTATATATGTATATATGTATATATCTATATATATATATCTATATATGTATATATCTATATATCTACATAGCTATATATCTATATATATCTATATATGTATATATGTATATACCTATGTATATACCTATATATATACATATATCTATATATATATATATATATATATATATATATATATATATATATATATATATATATATATATATATATATATATATATATATATATATATATATATATATATATATATATATATATATATATATATATATATATATATATATATATATATATATACATATATACACACATACTTGTAAACAGCCACTGCTGTACATATACATGCACATATGTGCACATATACTGCCCACCTTTCATGGTGGGAATATCAATTATGGAACAGTTGTGAGACGTACAATTATGTAATAATATTCCACAATGTTGTGCAGAATGCATTTCGCTGTCCTCAGGCCATATAGCCATAGCAGACCTTACTGGCTGTAACTCAGTCCTACAGCATTTAACCACCACATGACATATACCTGCACTGCTTGCTGTTTTCAATGCCACAAACTACAACCTACATAAATATGTGCACATAGCAACTTTCAAATACATATATATGTCCAGCCTTCACTAACAGTTGCAGTATGTCCCTTGCCCTATGCACATCTGCATATACATATAGATACGGACTGCTACCACATAAGGAGTGTTCACAGAATGTAGAGTACCCTTCAGACACATCATTCGGATGCCAGCAAATACATCTGTGTTACATACCTTACCTTTGTATTTCTCACCTCATTCTGTTGTACCTGTTGATGTTTTTTTTTTTTTATTTGTTTAGGTTGGTGTCTTCCACTGCCTCTGTTTGTTTTATTTTTTATTTTGGTTGGTTGGTGTCTCCAACCGCCTCTGTTTTTTTTTTGGGGTTGGTCTCTCCAACTGCCTCTGTTTGTTGTTATTTATTGGGTTGGTCTCCAACTGCCTCTGTTTGTTTGTTTGTTTGTCTGTCTGTCTGTCTGTCTGTCTGTCTGTCTCTCGCTCTCTCTCTCTCTCTCCAGTTGCTGCAATGATATTATTGCATGTGTGGACAGCAAGTACAGGCTGCTTTTGTAGGTATCTGCACATGTGCATGTGATGGCCTCTGCACCAATTGGTGCACACCATTTAGTAATTGCATGCAGCCTGCTGTGTGGTAATTGCAGTTCTCACTGTGATTTCAGGACACTGCTATAAAATGATAGGTTAGGTAGGCATAGGCCTTTCAGTTTTGCAAGGTGGGGACCATGCTTGTTTGCTGTGGACACTGTTGTGTCAGTCAGAAGGTTGGTATATGTCTCATATCTGAAGCTGGGTTGTAGCCAGTGAAATGCATGTTGTACTGAAACCTGACTGTTGCTTCTTCCAGTACACTCTTCTCAGTGTGTAAGTTTACTCACACCTCCTAATGCTAACACTGGATACATGGGAGTCTGTACTTTCTTTTGGAATTAGGGAATTAACTGGCATACAACAGTAGTTAATGCAATGTATTCCTATGGCTTTCCTATTTTCCCTTTACATTAAGTCCTTGTAATGCATGTTATATGTCTTTATTGCAATGTATTCCTATGGCTTTCCTATTTTCCCTTTACATTCACTCCTTGTAATGCATGTCATATTTCTTTATTGCAATGTATTCCTATGGCTTTCCTATTTTCCCTTTACATGCACTCCTTGTAATGCATGTTATATTTCTTTCAGCACCAAGTTATTGTATATCTGCTGTGGCTTAGTGGTACATCATGCAGACTGGTGAGTCCAAGGTGTGGGGTTTGAGACTGCCAAGGGTATTTTATTTTGCTGCTGAGCAATACAAGGGCCTTGTCATACAGAGTGACAAAGGCACTTTTAAGCAGTTGTAAGCGAGTTGGCACGGGTTTGCATGACGCTTAGCGACGCTAAGCGACGCTTAGCTTAGCTTATTGTATTTTAGCAATACTAAGCTAAGCTTAGCTTACTTTAGGTTAGCAATAGTAAGCTAAGCTTGGCGTAGCTTATCATATCTTAGCAATGCTAAGCTAGGCGCACACATGCGTACACTGGTGCAAACCCGCTGACTACTGTTTACAAGTGCTCATTCCCGCTAACCCCCGCACTCATGCCTTTGACAGAAAAGTAAATGGGGAGATAGGAATGTGGTGATAAAGGGTGCTCAAATGGGAACACAGTAGGGAAACTAGCTTGGGATGTACACAATGGGTGTGGAGAAGGTCCATAGCTGCCTATTTCTCTACCAGAAACAGCTGTGCATATGCAATACATTAGGTGGGATATTTGAAACCTTCCACCCCTGAGAGAGTGGTGAGGACATCTAAGTATGTAGTACTACCAATTCTGAATATCAGGCACATGCACTGTTTGTGAACTGCTATACTGTCATTAGTACGTTACTCACATCTGAACAGTTTGTGGTTTGTGTTGGCATTAGCACAGTCTGCTCAGGATGACTGGACATATTTCTGTACTGTGTATGCCTCCCTACACCCTTGGTTGTGCCTGACTACATGGGTATATAGTACCTTTGGGTAGGGGTGCAGAACTGCAGTGTGCATCATTTATTATCATGTGATGTTTATCTTACTGAACATGCAGAGTTGCTGTGTACCTGTAAGTCTATGAAGGCTTGTAGTCTGTCTGAGTAGCTCCCACCTGCGGACATATCCAGATGGTAGACAGAGGTCAGCCTAGTATTCTTTGACTGTGCACCACAGCAGTCTTTTCAGCACCTGAACAATGGCATTGTCACAGGTGGTTGCTAGAAGTACATGGCTACATCCTTTGCTATTTCTGTGTTGTACTTCTACATAAGGGCATGCTTGTGGGATTCATTCTATGGCTATTTGCAAAGTGTGTAACAGCAGACAAGCTGATATGCCTGTGTGTATCTGACTCTTCCAGACCTCAGATACTCTCACGTATATATTTGAACAGCCTCAGGGAAAGGTACATATAACTGGGATACACCTGTCATATAGTTCAGACATTTTGCAGTTCAGACTTTGGGTGATTCAGAGCATTTCTATTACAACACCTTTTCTGACATGCAAGCGGTGTCTACTCTCACTTATTGACATTTGTTATTAAGTGAGATTCAACACCTTTCTGCCTACTGTTAGTACATTTCACAGGGAGTCAGAGGGGCACAGCTAACATTTGTTTACAAATCAGGGTCATCACTATAGAGCAGTCACTGTTGGGAGGTCTGGCCTGTGACCTATGCAAATATGCCAGTGTTTATCCTGCCCTGATACTGTGTTGGGTGAGTAAGCTGCTACTGTAACCTTATTCCCTACTAGCATGGCTGATTCTCTTTTCACAGTCATGTCATGCAATTCAACAACACCTGCTGGTTAAGGCCCACATAACAAGATTTGTGTTATGCCATTCCTATTTTCCCTTTACATTCACTCATGGTAATGCATGATAAATTGCTTTCAGCACTAAGTTATTGTGTATCTGCTGTGGTGTAGTGGTATTTCATACAGACTGGTGAGTCCAAGGTCCCGGGTTCGAGACTGACAAAGTTTTTTCTTTTGCTGCTGAGCAGTACAAGGGCCTTGTCATACAGAGTGACTAAGGCACTTTTAAGCAGTTGCAAGCGGGTTTGCATGGGTTTGCGCGATGATTAGCGATGCTTTGCTAAGCGCACACAAGCTCACACTCGTGCATCCCCGCTAACTACTGCTTAAAAGTGCTTACTCCTGCTAACCCCCGTGCTAATTTCTTTTAAAGAAAAGAAAATGGGGAGATAGGAAAGTGGTGAAAAAGGGGGCACAGAGAGGGAAAGGCAGTAGGAAAACAAGCTTGGGATGTGCAGGAACGGTGTAGGGAAGGCCCATAGCTGCCCATTTCTTTAACAGCAACAGCTGTGCATATGTTAAAAATTTGGAGTGAGTTTTGAGACCTTCCACCCCTGAGAGAGGGGTGAGGACAACATAGTTTGTTGCACTGCCAATTAGAATTATCGATGTACATGTCCTATGGACATGTGTGCAAAATGGGCAGCTATGTATGGGGCGTAATCTTTTTTCGGGTATAGATTGCCCTTTTTTTTTTTTTTTTCAGGTGAGAGTGGTAAGTGAGGTAGGGGTAGTAGGTATGTTTGGGGAGGTAGGTTGGGGAGGTAAACAGACAAGACAAACAAGACGCATACAGGGGCGGAATTTGACACATGGGGTGGGTGAACACAATTAACGGGGAAGGTTGTTTGGAAATCGCAAGCCCATGAGCCCACAGATGGTAACAGTGGAACTGAGATCCCCACCCATGGGCAGTCACCACTGCACCTTCACAGCCCCGGGGGTGGCTGTGCTGGGGGCTGAGTAGGACGGGCAGGCTCACCTGTGAGACGCACTACTCTCGCCTCAAGCTGCCATAGGGGATCAGAGACTGAACGCTGGATCTCCCTACGCACCACAACCCAGACCCTTCGAAGGGTGATGGGTGGCCCTTCTCCGCCCACACTTACACGAGGGGGACGAGCCCCATCCCCTGCAGTGCTTCCACCTGAAGGTGGCACAGGACCAATGGAGGAGGGGAGTCTGGGCTAGGCACCAGAGCCACTGGTGCCAGGTGCACTCGCCAACTGAGGAGGGACAGGTGGGTCCACTGGGACCGGCCTTCCCATACGTTCTGTGATTCGGTGTGTTTCATTACAACATAAACAACAGCATTCCAGATTAGTTGTAACAGCATGCAGTAATATTCCCATTAACCCAACACACCACAGTTCCAACAGTTGAACAGCAAACATAACACATGCATAGATTGAACAACAGTGGTTATTCCAACTGCATGCAGGGATGATTGGTAACAACAGGCCACCATGAATGTGGTGTTTGAACAGGGCACATGCATCAACATGAGTGCAAATATTTATGGAACAATAGGACATATATCCTGACAAATATTTAAGATTACACATACCCATTGAGGTGTGGAATTGCATGGTTTATGCACAAACAGTAGGATGTAGAAAAAACCTCCATTAACATCTTATAAACACTTTTACTCTACACTACATTCCTAGTGACTGCAGGTGTATATTCCCTACATGTATTATTACACTTGCCACCATGCATTAGGTTGTGTAATGGGTTTGGCTAGTTCAATCTATACTTGACCTATATCTCACATACTAACTGTCCAGGATGCAGATGTTACTGATACATATTTCATGGTTGCATTTATATTTCTTTATCTACATATCTGGATGTTTTCACATGACATTTTCACTTCTAATTGTACAGAACCCTGCATTTATTGAAGCACACTTACATTTCTGGGGAACATATTCATATGTTACTCATGTGCCAAATTTACTTATGCATGCCAGCCAGTAACTGACTGTTGAGGACTGTATATTTACTTCACAGCTACTAGCACTTCCATCACCCACTTTAGATGGGACTGCAGAACTCTGGGTTATCAGCACTTTCTAATACATTACTATTTGTATAATGCAAGGGTACAACAACATTTCATACTAAGTGAAACAGACACACTCTGGGTTTTAGACCTTTATTAGTGACATTACACACTTTTCCACAGGCTCACTCCTTTATTTGTTTTAACAGTATATATGGCAGACATGTTCACGACATATTATACCTTTATTAATAGGTTAGCACACTCTTTTTTCAGGCTCACTCACATATTATTTTATATGACAGTGCCTGCAGAGATATTATTCCAGACATTTGTTACCTTTCTTAATGGGTTACTGCACTCTTTTTCTGCCTCTCTAACGTTTTTATCTGACAGTACATGCAGAGGACTTATTCAGTCCATTTTATGACTGTATTATTGGACTACAACACTTTCTTTCATGCTCTCTCCCATATTTTATATAACAATACATGCAGAATAATCACTAACCTGCCTGGCGGTGCAGTCTTAGCAGCCTATCTTCATAGGCTTGCTGATTCGTAACACGGTCACCTGCAGCTGTAAAGTAAATGAAGGGATATTGAGACATTCCTATCTGTTATACATACTCCATTTTAAATCCTTACATACTGCATTCCATGGCTACATACTCAGTTGTGGGGCATCCCGCATCCCACGGGCCTCCTGTATCCACTGGTTCAGGCGGTTCTCCTTTCACCTCTTCAGGTCCGTATGGTGGTGATGGACCTGCTCACCAGTCCGGGGAACACCTGTGGCACTGGTGAGGTCACGAGCTAACCGGTTCCAAGCCTCTGCCTTGTACTCCATCCCTTGGAACTGGCCCTGCAGGAGTCTTGCCTCGTGATGGTGGACTAGGAGACAAACCCTGTATTTGGACACCTCGGTGCCCCATCTCTGTGCTTGGAAGCGCACTCCCTCTCCAACACCAGACATTCTGACTGCAGATGTGAGCTACAATCAGTTATGGCATGTATTCCCGCCTGTGGGGCTTAAATATGCCGCATTTCCCGCACTTTTTTGTGATTGGCCATTTTGTAAAATTCTCGGCTGACTGCAGACCTACTTAGTAATGGTTAAACTACCATTCCTAAGTTTATGTATGTTAATAGTGGCTGCTTCCCCTATGTTGTCATGGCTTAGTGGTTCTGTACTTTGATTATGATGCAAAGGGTCCTGGGTTCAAATCTTGTCATTCTTTTATTTTAATACTGTCTAGACAGGCTAGGGGGTGTGGCTGCGTTTAAGCAGCTTAGCTCTACGTTGCTCCCCTGTGCCCTACGGTGCCCTGGTTGGCGTGGCGCGCACGTCTGCGCAAACACATTGCGCTGGGTAAAGCGTTTTTAATTGTTGGGCAACTCTATTGCACTGGGTAAAGCACTATTACACTATGGGCAACTCTGTTTAGCTGGGTGAAGTGCTATTAAACTATGGGTAACTCTGTTTAGCTGGATAAAGCGCTATTAAACTATGGGCACCTCTGTTTAGATGGGTATAGCACTATTAAACTATGGGCACCTGTGTTTAGCTGTGTAAAATGTTGCTTAATGGCAGGTTATTATATATCCGGGTCTTTTCAAAATATATATTTTGTTCGCTGATACATTGGCCATGTCACTGCTTTTAATAAAATTTTAATCATATTTGTCTGGTATTATTTCAAATACTGATTTAAAACATAAATAAGTAGGGGAGTGGTGGGACTAAACTGGGAATGCTTTCTTTTTGTGCATACGCTCTACCATTACACTATTGCTATGTGGATTAATTTGCATAAGTAGTTCTTATATGCTCTTCAATGTCACGATTGCTAATTGTGGTTAAGCAATGGGCACACCCGCGCAAACAAGCGCAAATACGGGCAGCTATATCGTGGATTTAAAAAAAATAATATTTTTTTCCATTTTTTATAACTCTTATGGGGGTTTACAGTGTCAGGGAGTGTGGTGTTGGGTGCAAGTACATTTGAGCGGACTCGCTCTTGTCTGTTGACATTATGCTTTTTAAAACTTTGCAGGGGAGTGGACTTTTAGACTGCTCAGCAGTCAGACACGCCCCCTGCTTGCCTACTCAGTCTGTGTAAGAGTTACGGATGAGTCAGCGTACCCTCATGAATATTCATGGCATGCTGACATCATACCGTTCAACTGCAGCCTCTGAGTAAGACATATTAAGTCTTACACAGAGGTTTCGTGAATCCGGCCCTATGTCTTTTTTTTTTCATTTTATTTCTTTGTTTGCACTATCCAACATTTATTTAATCTGTATTTGCAGTATTTGTTTTATTATTTAAGTA